>NW_026971609.1:0-91851 GCF_963678635.1 Symsagittifera roscoffensis | reverse complement strand
CTTTGAGGCGTGGTGTTTTGCGACGAACTGTTCGATATTTTGTATATGCTGGCTCTGTATGTAAAAAACGTTTCACTTTACTTCGTGAAATTTTTTATTCCTCTTTTTAAATTCTGTACACTGCCAAACAATGCTGGACCCTTAGTTGTAAATTTAGTTTTCAATATTTTTCTTCAGCTGGTGTAATCTTGCCATTTTTTGTTTGTTTTTGTCTTCTTCTTCTCTGTCGTTGCAGAATCTGAATCGTTATCGGGCGTTTCGTACGACTCGGAGTATTCCTCTTCTGCTGCACCTTCTTCTTCTCGTTTGGTTTTTTGCGGTGACCGTTCTCTTTCACTGTCTGCAACAGTTTTTCTGGTTTTGCGTCTTTTACTGCTTTTTGAGGTGGCACTTCTTGAGGTCGTCGACGATGACGACGAAGGTTTCTTCTCGGGAGAAAGGAGGAGGAGGGCTGTAGATTTTGAAGGGGAATTTGTGGAACGTCTGCTTCTTTGCTTCTGTTGAGCTTGTTCCGTATTCGTTGACTGAACCGCGACTTTGGCATACTTGTTCATAACCAACCGTTCATCAAGTTTGAGTGACCTCAAAATCAGTATAAAAGCAGGGTTGTAAAGTTTTTTGGTTTGTTGTTGTATATCATACAGAAAAACTGATGCTTTAAGACCTGTTGGCACTTTATCAACGTAAATTTCTTCATTATCTTTATTTATTTTGACTCGTTCTGACTTTTTAATAATTTCAAGAACTTTTTTTGCTCGCTTAAATTTGTGTTCATCCATGAGCTGTAATTGTAACAGGATACGTTCTGTGGATAATGCCTCACTAAGCTCAACACTTTTTTCCATCTCGTTACCTTCATCATCATCATCATCATCATCACCATCACCGTCATCATCATCATCGTCTTGAGAAGTGAGAGGGAGAGTTTGTTTTTGTGGATTGTTTTCTGCTTTGGCAACAATAGGTGGTTCAGGGGTTGGGGGAATGACTGCTGACGTATCAATAGCTGATGTTGTTGTTGTTCTTGTTGATTCATTTAGTGGTCTCAAACGGTTCAAATATGATAGTTGCGGTTTCTTGTGTTTAATTGAGTTGTCAAGCAAAATATGTGCTGCATGTGGTTGATCTCTGATGTACATATGCTTTGGAATTAGAACAAATTCTTCTGCTGCCATTTCTATGCAGTCAAATACTTGAAGCAAAAATAAAGTATTTGTCTGATTAGATAAAATCCTTGTTTGCTCAGTATAATAGCTCGTTTTTTTTCAGGACTCGTTTTTGGATTGATTAAAATTTTGTATGCTGTTTCGAATTTAATGAGGTTTGGGATACTGACAGGCACATTTCCGTTGACTACATTGAGCAAGCATTCGCAAACAACTGATATGATTTGACTATTTGATGTTTTTTTTCTAATGAAGCCTCGTAGTTGAGTTGGGTTCAACTGTACCATGTGTTGCAGAATAAATAATTTTTTCGCGTTCATTTGTGATGGGTGTCACTTCTGCTTTATCTAAAGGTAAATAGAAAATTGACGGACCAGGTGGTATTATGTTTGAACAGTATCTGAGACAGTCTGATGTTCGGGGATCTAAATCTATTAATAGATGTCCAAAGCTGTCCTTTGTAGCCAGTTCATACGATTGACGTAAGAATTTAGGTGCATTAAGTTGCCTTACGAGGTGATCAAGTTGCTGAATATCATGAGGTGATTTGAATAAAATGATGTGAGATGTGTTCAAATCAATAGTTCGGGACCATCGGCTTTGTTGGAATAAATTATGTTTAACATAAATAACATCTAAGCCCCTGTGTCTTCCTGCTGTTGCTAATTTAACGAATTCTTTATCATTGTATATTTCTTCGCATGAGTCATCAAACACTAACAGAATGTTTTCAATGTTTCTCAAACGATCGAATCCGTCAAATTTTACAAATTCAATATGAATTCTGCGAGCGTTTAACTCGTCCATAACTACAGGTTGAATATCTTTGTAAAAAAATAACACTCTTTCAAATTTGGGATAAAATGATCTTCCTGTCAATAGCTTGAAAATCAACTCTGTTTTTCCGGATCCTGACGGTCCTACAACTGCCATAAACAGTCTTGTCGACGTATCAATAATTTTATTCATATCCTTGGGTTTGGTAGCACGTACCCAACTAAACCAGACAATATTGAAAACCAAACTGACGTTTCTTCACAGCTTATTTGCGTCCAAGAAAGTTTATAGATGCAAAAAGTAAGTAAAATGAAAATTAAAATCATTTGAGACATAAAAACTACTTCTGATCTGGGGACTGTAACATCATTACAAAACTTCCAAGATTTTTGTTCAGTGTTTGTTTGATCATAAGCAAAATCTGTAACTATAGTAGCATCAGGCTCATCAATAGCTAATTCAGTCATTCAGTTGTTCGATTTATATTTCTCTCTCTAACTGATTCTTTCTAACTCCTCTCTATCTATAAAACTAGTTTCTTAATGAGAATGAAAAAAATGTGTTCTTGTCATAAAATATGTATTATCTATACTTCAGAACAATAAAAAATCTCGTATCGAGTATAACTTCTAGAGTCATTAGTTATGTCATTGTCATTGTCATGCAGCATTTCCACAACATAATTGGCTGGCACATATTCAGTTTTTGCATGAAATACAACTTTTTTTACAGAGTTCTCTTTTACTAGTTTCTGAACTTCCTCAGGTAGGTCACTGCTTTGAAGATCCATTTGAACTCCGGGTTGACGTTTTGGCACTAAGAATAGCCTGGGAAGACATACTCCTCGTTTGTTGGCCAACATTTTGACTAAACTTGTGTCGTTGAAAATAGATGAATTGGTCAATCACTGGGAAAAAATTTCTTAAAATAGTCAATTCGTCTCCTGAGAGAGTAATTTGTCCTTTCCGCTGCACAACTTGACCTCGGCAATTGATTTGTTCTGTTCTGGTCAAAGTTACTTTGATATCACTCTCTGGTGTCATCCAAGCCAAGAACACTAAATTTGGAGATAGGTACGTCTCCGCTTTTGCTAGTCTTTCGTTGTTGCTCATTTGTCAGCCAATCAAAAAAAACCTTCGTTTTTTTCAGGGAACAGTGATTCCTAGAGTTATATTTAGGTTGTAAATGTCTATTGCAGGATGGATAATTCTTTAAATGTAAGTTTTCAATTCTCGGGCAACCCAATTAATCAAGATTCACAACTTCTCGATCCAAGTACTTTGCAAGGAGTTCAGCCTTCTCTTTTCCTTTGGCGTAAAATACAGCGTTAGGATTTCTCAAAACAAAACTTTGAATAATCTGATTAAGGTTTAAATATAAATAATCTCCGCTTTCCCAGTGAATTCCGTGCAAGTATTGTGTTAACCAGTTGTACGCTTTTTGTTCAGCTTTGGGTAGTGAGTTGAAAGGGACCGGAGGTAGAAAAATAAGAGAGTCACTATATTCAGAAGTCGTAATGGCTATTTCTTTAACTATAAAGTTACTTTTTTTATAGCGAAATCCTTCCAAATCTATGACGACTGATCGTTCGCTCAACATTCTAATAACTGATAGAGTTCTGGTCTGGTTAGTTTGACGAATAAACAGAAAGTAATACCGCTCAAATGACCAATCAGACTGCTGTTACACTTCCAGGGTAACATATAGCAGTAAGTGGGACCCGTGTTGTAAACTTCGTCAACAAAACCTGCAGCGTCATGCAAAATTGCATGCAGACGTAGTATTTTTGAATATTTTAAATATTTGTCCAAGGAAGAGTCGTCTATGCCAATAAGACCTCCATATGGTCTAAGTTTAATAGCTACGTCATAATTTAATTCGTTTTCACTGGAAAAGAAAAACAGAGAACATGCAGCCAGAAAGTAATTCCGACGGTCAGAATTTTCCGGATAGGTTTTTTTCACAGTCAAATAAATCTCATGAATGATTTCCAAGTCTGTTGAGGTAACTCTACGTTTTTCCAATTTCATTTTTTTTCCAAAACTCTTTGAGCCTGCTGAATTTCAAAACAGTGGAAATAAAAGTAACCGTTTAGATGCCAACAGCTGATATCTACAACTCTGTGATATACATTGAATTAATCCATCAGCCTTTTTCATATATTTTTAACATTTTAGTAAACATATATTTTCAGTCTGCGCTTTATTTTTTCTTACAATCAGCTTAGTGACAAAGTCAAACAAGAAGTCAAATCTATTCATTTTCAAAAGTAGTATTCGACAAATCAAATGTTTTTACCAGTTTTTGTTTCCAAATCAAACTCAAAATTTCTAAACTGGTTGAAAATAACACGCAGCTAAAAGTACAATTTATTCTGTCTGTGTTTTCGTGATAAACGTATTTTAAACTCGGGGAAAATTTAGAGAAAGTTTAGCACAATTATTTCCTTCCAAAACCTACTGTTCCAAAAATTTTTATTTGATGAACAATTTCATGTGATTTAAAATGTTAATTTGCTTGTTTTAGATGCCTTCATACCTGGAAACAGTTAAAATTCCTTTCGGGGGGGTAGAGCTTATCAATATTCCTGTGGAGGAAATCCACGTTAGATGTATGGCTGGGCTTGATCCTGAGGCATTGGTGGTGAAGGAGCTCTGGGTCAAGCCACGCCAGTGGGCCAAGGGGAAACCCCTTCCCCGGACTTACCTCCCTGGGTCGCCCGAGTGGGAACTCCTCTCTGAGCAACTCAGGGACGTGGTCGCCCTCGGGGGTTGGATCGCCTACAGGGCTTCTGACCTGCTGGTGCTGATGGACAGCCCAGCCATTTCCATTTATTCATACCTCTTCCAATAAAGAAGAGGTTTTTTTTTTTTACCAAATTTTATTTTTTTAGTCCCCTTCCTCATTATCCCCCATTTCTTATTTTCTTTTTTACAATCCTTCATCAACTGTGTCATCATCAACTTTCGGGTAAGTGATTCTTATTTTGTTCAAATAGATTATTAATTTTTGCCTAAATAGAGGTGGCGGCCGTCGCACTTGACGAATTTTCCTTTCTTCGAGAATCAGCAATAAAACATGCATTTTTGAAGGAAATCGTCCACCGCAGCCAACAGTTAAGCTACGCTGCCAAAATCTTCGCTTTCCTATATACCATATAGTTTGGTTGCATATAACGTCATTTTACATGTAAATAAGCCAATACCCCCAAACTTTAGAAGGGAAAACATGCACCAACCAAAATTAAATTCCTTTCCCGTTTCCATAAAGTGGCTGGAAAATTACCAATTTTAACCCCCCTTAAAACATGCGTGCCCGAAAAAGTAGGGGCTTTAACCCCTTTGGGGGTTAAAAGTGGTAAGTACAACGGCACATCGAAAAAAAGGGGGGGGGTTAAAAGTGGTCATTTTCCTAGCCACTTTTACTATACTACTAAGATTTGTATCAGCTCAGAAGGTCTACTGAAACATAATTAAAAAATTATTATTCAAATTTTCCACATCTTGACATAAAATAATTTATATTTGCATTTAGCGTAGTTAATATTGAAGTTTTCTTCGAACTGTCTGCAGGTAGTATTAGCAGCAGGATTTTAAAAAACGTTTTCGCGGTGTTTACTGGCTGACTCCCGCAGAAAAATGATAACAAGCAAAAAGAATAATATTTAAAGGTAAAATAAAAAGTATATGAAAAGTAATATTGCGTACCATTGACCTCTCATGAACCCTCATAAAATCTCAGGTATGAATTCGTTTGCTTGAAGTATCTGAGCCGCTCACAGGAAAGCGTTATGTATATAAACTATAGTTCTGTTAACAATAATTTTATTATAAACTCATATACAAGTTCATATTTTCCGATAAATAATTAGATATAAATTGTTTGAAATAATATTTGAATTCAGATCTTCAGCGTCAATTAACACATTGCTCAAACTGTCTGGTCAGCTCTTCAGGGTCTTCAACAACATTTCCATTGATGTTTCCAAAGCACTCCATCAAAAAACCAGAATCACACTTTGTTGGGTTGAGAGTAACTGTTTCACTCATGAATTGAATATGACCAAACTTGTACGCTTTCATGTTCACTGTTCATATGGGCCTTCTTTACTTACTTCTCCGATTTATCAAATAAATTTATTCAATATTCTGGTTAAGTTAAGTTTGGTTATCCTACCTTGAAAATTTTGTCCACATCTGGCAAATATTTCAGAAAAACAAAGTTTAGACTACAAAAAATTGTTTTACTTTATTTTGTCTTTTGCGATTACCAAAAAAATTGTGCGGTTTCTCAGAAAAAAAAAGCAAGCCAGGAAAAATTCACTTGGTACAGTTTATGTACTTGGCGATAGTGATGTTTACTTGAAATCAGCATAGGTCATCAATAAGTCTCGGGAACTTCAGGATTATGATATTTGTGTTTCTAATGATAAGCTGAATAACAAGGAAGACCCGTAGTGCTGATGTTGTAGGTACTGCGATTATCGTTCGACATATCCTTGCATTGAGTTGTGTATTTAGCATGAACCCCATTTTGTTCATTGGAGAAGTGATGGCTATACCCAACAATAAAAGCAGCTCCTGGACCTTCGTAGGTTACAGTGTCTGTTGCTTCTTTTGAATTACCATTGCTTTTTTCATTTGTTTTTGTTTTTGATGACTGAGTTTCCTGTGATTTTGTATATGAGACCTCTACACCAATTTTGGCCTAAAAATAGTCTGTGATTTATCCTGACAAAAAAAAAGAAAGATATCCTCTAAAATGTTTTTTTTTTGTATGAAATTATCAATAATACTATATTTGTGAAGAACCCTGGACATACAAAACTTGTAGTCATATAAAATTAATGAATAAAATTTTTTTATAGTGCAGTTCCATATAAATTTATATGTAGAGCAATTTATAAACATTAATACCGTGTTTTAAAGTTTGTGAAGTTTTTTCATAAATTAAAACCATGATCCGTGCTCGTTGCTTGAGGGTGAGGCAACATTACCCAGACCAGAAAAACAACCGAAAAAATTGCATGTAGTTCTTAAGCAGGAACAAAACAGCGGTTCGCCGTGATGAGCTGTACACCTCGTATGTTGGTCCTATCCCTTGTGGATAAATGATCTTAAAACGAAAGAACAAAAGAATAGTGGAACCTGATCTAAACTACATTTTATAATTGGATAAATTGGATATTTTACCACTGTAAAATATTTAATATTAACCAATCATAATCCATCTAACTAACAACCCACTTATTTCTAAGTGCTGAAATTACTTGTAATTTCAGCACCAGAGAGATTTGAATTTTTCAAGAATTGTCACACTCCGAATTAGAAACACTTCACCAATTATGCGAATTGGAAAGGATACAAATCCTACAATCACTCGCACTAGCAGTATCAATAATACCCTACGCAGGATACTTATTGTCAGGAAATAGATCAAATTTTCTAGACTACGAGGGAAATATTTTATGGTTTTATACTTGTACCAAAAAAGTATCACCACTATATGTTTTTGAAGATAAACGTTGTTATAGAAGAATCCCTATATTCTATAAAAATAAAGTACATTTTGTCGACACACTTTCAAGACGAACATATTTTTGGGATACCGCAGTCCCATGTGGATCAGTAAATAGCCACAATGTAGTACAATTGAATCCTGATGAAGATAAATATTACCTTCTTACCCCATACCCCACATTAATGCAATCGCTCAAAAAATTTTCACCAGAAAGCATTAGAGCTATTGCTCGAAACCCAAATATCGACTTACAATCAATTGGAATATACTCAAAATCCGATATCCAACATCACATTAGAACACAACAATTTCAAGAATTTTTAACACAAATGGACACTATACAAAGACAATCAATTGACCAAAACTTACGCAAACTTGCCGAAACCGCAGGATTTGCAGATATCTATACACAAGATTATAGCGGATATTTTAAAGACATTAAAGACTATATATATCTAACCGGTGAAAAATACCGACCACAAGATATTTCACCTATAAATATTTTCAGTTTTGTTATCCTAAAAAATGAAATTCTAGCTTTTCTAGGATGGCCCTATTACATCTTAGAAAAATTAACTATCTTATACGCAATGCTTAACTTAATAGAATTTCTTTTCTCACTTTTAAAAGGAATCTATAACACATGCGCTATACACACACAAGTAAACAGACAAGCAAGTGTAGCACGCATACTGTTTGCAGGATTTTTTGGAATTTTTTCATCATCAATAAACAAAATAAAAGAATATAACACGAAAATATCCACAAGACAGAACACTTACGACGAAGAACATAATAATATAAAGATAACACCTATCGCACCACAGTTGCCAACCCTACCACAAAACCATCCATTATCATTAGTCCCACGTAATTTCCGAAACCTAGCAATCACAAGTAATCCAAATTCTAGATCAAATATACCACAAAGTCCCATCCAATATATAAGGACACATCATTCACAAAATGATAATACGTACGAACAAATTATAGAAAAACCCCACACCACCACTTTTCAGTCTCAAAATAATCAATTTTTTAGCCCACGATGAACCGACAACTTGGATCCCTACATCGCTCAAATTCCCACCCAGCCAACCTCCAAACTCAAATCCCAATAATCCCACTTTTTGATTTCCCACCACCCGATTTTCCGATTATCTATATATCATCAAGCACGAATTCTGATACTAACTCAGATATTTCAGTTTTATACTCTATCTCACAATTTAACAACCCTAAAGTAGAAACCCCTGACGAATTTGCAGACTCCGAACCATCTCCATCAAATAATATTCAGACCAACTCTCAGTTTTTTCAAAACCCCTTTTTCAACCAATTCCATCAAATAATTCACTCCCATCCTTTTCCACTCCTTCTTATGCTTCGCAAGTGACACCAACCTACTCTCCACTTCACTTCGACAGATCATATAATAATTCTCCACATACTCCCATATTTCCCAGGAACTCGATAATTTTATTACCTTACAACAACAGTTAATACACCCTAACACCCTCACAATACATCAACTATCATCCACAATAGAATCCTCAAACCCACCTACTCCTACACCCTCCTCAGCTTACACGGCATCATTAACACAATCATCCACATCCACGGAAACACCTAGTAGCACTCACCGAGCTTATCGCACTTTTAAACGAAAATTACCGAATCACCCATTCCCGACCAAACCCGGAAGAGCCTGCGAATATATTAATCAACCGCAACACACTAACACGAAAAATTTTCTAGCAATCACCTTACCCTCATTTCCACAATATTCATTAAACACACCTAACGATACTAATGACACACGTAGTTTTGTAGATGAACATGTTTTAATGCCAACACTTCATTGGACAGCTTATTATCATTTTACCAACCCCCTTTGCATGCCACCAACTAATACTCATGACAACATAGAAAAGAACAAAGACATGTTATAAGGACTCACTACAACACTAACACCCAGACAATTTACTTACGTAGGATATAAAAAATTACTAAAAACATTCACTGCACCCCCGAGCTAACGAATTTACAATAGAATAGTACGACCATAATATCATCCGACCTAATGAAGACCAATTTTTAGATGAAGACCGCTTCGCTAACCCACAACTAACAGAAAAATTTTTCATCAAAACGTCATACGTATTCACACTTAATACTTTCGATAGAAAGTATTGTCACACCATTTCCAAATCACTAGCTGATATTCAAGCTTACGAAATTTTCCATGACAAATTTCAGTTATTTTCACTAACCTTTCACCACATGAACGCGATTTGCACTGTTCCCACGATATTATGTTGGACACTAAACAAACCCACACATATACATACTATCGTTTCATACAAAATCATTTTGATTTACATACCCCATCAAGACAACCACACCATCGTTTTCAGTTTCTTAACTCAAAATACACATCACCTTTTTTCCTTAATTTTACATATTGCATCAAAGATACTAACCTCCACGGCATCCTACGCAACTATGACCCAGTAACCCAGATGTATATATTTTGTCCCATTACGAAGACCTTAAATGCCGAAGAATCCAGACCCTTCCTTGTCCCGCATGAATTTATCCAGCCTATAGAAATACCAATATTAGATTTCGTTCACAATACTAAATATAATCTTAAAATATGTAACCTCATTCAGAACACACCTTACGAGTTTGCAGTAGGCACCAAAGAACTAAAAACCATTAAATCACTTCAATTGCTTTGGCCACTGCTCCAAACTGAAACCATCCTTCGCATACTAGCCAAAGCTTTTTCCTAGACGATTAACAGTTTCGCATTTTCCCCCACGGCTTTTTCCTAGACAATTAACAGGTAACTATAATTTAAAATACTCTTCACTAATAAATTTAAATTAGAACTAACCATTTTTTGTTAATATTTTATTTATATTTCTAGTCTTCACACCACGATCACCTACAAAACAGAAAAAAATCATAAAATAACAAACTTGTTAAATTCTCTTAAAATTCATTAATTTCTTGCACTAAATAATGTAATAAAATTTTATAAATTATTTCCCCATGAAGCAGTAAAATTAATTACGATGAAAAATTATAATTTTAAATTTCCCCCAAACGCAGTAAAATTCAAATTCTATGCAATAAATTAATAAAATGAGAAAGCAGTACTAACTTTTGATATTTTCATTCAATCGCACAAGAATTCTATACAAACTCGCACAGCTCGCCCACGAAGAATTGTTTAAACAATGATTTTAGGTAGGTTTCAAATTTTCACACTCACCAAATCTAACACACGATAACAAGTTTCAAACTTTCCTTTAACCCGGTTGGAAAGGAGTTATATACTAAACCAAACTAACCAACGCAGCTTACTAAACACCACAAATCATAAAATAACAGCATGACTTAGAAAAGAAAACCAACGGTACCCAAACCGGATTATTCCAGTTTAGGTACCGTTGAAGACTATTATAAAGTCTAAGAAAGAAATCATAAAACACAAAAAAGTCGCAAGACAAACCCATACCAAAAACAATTTGATTTTTGAAAAAAGGACACAACCAAAGTAACATAAGAAAGACCAACATAAATCCAACATGAAACGTTATCACATAACAGGACCTCTCAAATAAACAGCATGAAATCATACTCCCACTCCTGGCCTAACCCACCAGAGAGGACGTCCTGAGCATACTCTATAGCCGGCCTAACCCACCGCGCTACATCCACGATTTGTGACCACACTTCTATTTTTAATAAGAGATACTCAAGGGTGAGTAATTCTTCAAAATAACCAAACTAAAACAAAACGCTTTTGTGAAAACGATTAACTAAAATCAAGATTAAAAAATTGGATTAACATAAGTTTATAAAATGTAAATCATACTTTGCAGTATATAGATCAATACACAACAACAAAGACGAACATCCAAAGACTAGATGATCCCATCACACTCGAACAAAAGAATGGCTAAGCACAACCGATATGCCGTCCACAATCACAACTCAAAGGATTTAGAGTACGACTTGACTTCGCAGAAAAGGACTTCATTGAACTAGACCAATGACCACCTCGATGTTCAAGTATACGTACAGATCCGAGTTACGAGGCATCCCTTCCACACAGGATCTCCACGCCATTCCCAGACGAGGTTGCACACAAAACAAGTTCTCTACATAATACAGAAAAACCCGTCATAGCAAATCATTTTGAAATCAGATTGATTTCATTGGGGATCACAGTTGCTGTCAAAAGACGACGCAACGATTTTATGTCCCTAATTTTAGCGTCCTGGAACTTCTTCTCCAAGAGGAACCGGACAAGAATATGATGTTCGCCAAATACCAACGTTCATCATCCATCCTTCAAATTGCAGAAAGATAATTCTAAAAGACTCTGTAAAACCCGGATGGAAGGAACCTGATCTAAACTACATTTTATAATTGGATAAATTGGATATTTTACCATTGTAAAATATTTAATATTAACCAATCATAACCCATCTAACTAACAACCCACTTATTTGTAAGTGCTGAAACTACTTGTAATTTCAGCACCAGAGAGATTTGAATTTAACTTAGAAATTAGTTGCCTCTCCAAGAGAACTTCAGCTGCTGCAATAAACCAGTATACTCTAGATCTATTGAGCCTAGCAGACACTAGTTAAACACCCTGAGACTAGTAAGTATAAAAGTAAGATTAGGATCGGTATTAGACTAAGAAGTTGCACGAATCTATCCGGCCGAAAATAAGATAGCGTGACGAGCAGACGGTGTACCCTGATCCGAAATTACTCTATGAGTTAACCACATAGGTTATAACTCAATAGCAAAGGGAGCGTCCTTGTTGTGGAATCCGCGCACATTTTCCAAACAGCACAGTTTGGCTTCGTAATATTTACCCAGCGTCATCAATTTAACGATCAGAAGGTTTTCATTTCGAAGGTGAGAACGATGTCGGAAAATTTAACAAACATGGAATTCTATTTTAAAAAAATCATTTTTAGTTCACCTGTGTGAAAAGTAGGTTTTGGACTTTGTAGTTGACAAAAAAACTCAAACTTCAACATCTGATTTTTTTTCTTACATAGAAAATAATTTTGTCTATCATATTTAATCAAAGAAAAAATTTGCGATTAAAAACCAGCAAAATTCTGTGTTTTTTTTGTGGAAATTTTTAGCTCTTTAGCTCATCAATTTTTATCTCTATCGATTTGGAATTTTTGTCTTTATCATTTTTCTAGCTCATGAATCAAACCTTTATAATTGTTCTATTTCAAACCATTTTTTTTCACTCACCCAACTGTTGGAATTGTATGATAAACAATTTTTGGTTTGAAGATCAAACAGGGTAACTGTATTTTACAAGGTTGAAGGTTGTGAATGTTGATAGTGTTTAGGATGAACACTTTGATTGACAGGTAAAAAGTGTTCTCACGATGTAGCCCTATTTCAGGCTAAATATTAAACAAATCAACATCGACGCAGACAAAACGACGAAATACGTGATGCTTGGAAGGGGCTCATAATTAATTAGGATTTCATTTTTTCGAATACAGTGCAAAGTAGCCGAGAAATTTTTTGTCTTTATGTGTAGGATCCGTGATCTTAACTTGTTTTTCTTGCGAAACTCAAAATTCGTTGGGAAGTTTTCCTTGAGAAATGCCTGCAGAATAATGAAGATTAATGAATTGTTCGTAGTTCGGTATTGACGAAGCAATACAACAAACAGTGAAGTAAGCAATTGGTCAAGTTGCAAAATCGACCAAAACAAACAAAGACTAGTCAGGATTTGGAAAGGGTACCAAATGTGATAAACCTCCCAAAACGGAACTACCGGGGCAAGCTTTATTAGACCGGAAGGGGGCAACTTACGCAAAATAATGAGCGGAGTCATATAGTTTTTATGGCGTCAAGACACATTACAACTCAACGCCGAAGAAAGACCCCGCGTTAGTAAAATCTATCCGACGGCTCCTTCCTGTGTTAAAAGCCTTTTCACGGGAAATTGAGATTAGACATTAGAAATGAGACAGCTTGGATAGTATTAACGGGATGCAGATGAAACTTGGTAGGTAGGACGCTTAAGGTATTGTAAACCTGAATATGAAAGATTGACTTGGTCTGACCCCGAGGTGACCTTTGAATGACTCTTCGGCGTTAAGGACCAAAATTGCATGTATAACGCAGGGATCAACACCAGAAAGTGGCTTGTTCCCGAAACCAACCCTTGGAAATGAAAGTCGGTCACCTTAATTATGATTGACAGGGAGCATCTATATTGGGAAATGAAGCAAAAGCTGAGAGATATATAGATTTACATTGAAACAATGAAGTAGTGGAACTAATTAAAGTGGACTTGGCAAAAGTTAGGTTCAACTTAAATTGGCAATTGAGCTGTTAATAGAAACTTTATCAGAAAAAAAGAAAAGTAGTCCAAGAGAAATTGCTAGTAAAAACAGCAGCAGAGCATGGTAAGTAGGTCTCCCAAATAACATGAATGGATGGGATATTTACCCAGCCCCATGGAGGAGGCTTTTGTTGCAAAGAGAACACAAACCAAAGTGGGAGTTGATTAATCCTTTGATCGGCCGATTTAGTTGACCATCGTTATAGTCCTTTCGGGGTTGTAAAACAGTTAATATTAGTTTCCGCGTCTCTCACAGCGTGGAAAATAGCACATTGGCGCTCCTGGGTGGGCTTTCTTTATCGAGCGGGTAACGATCACTGGATTCAGCGTTATACGAGTGTTGGAGGAGGAGTCGACTGAACCACGACAAAGAAAATGGAATGGGGCAACCTAGCAGCAAACGAAGCGTTCTTCAAAACAAGAGTTGACAATGTGTTTCTGCTGAGAAGCAACTAAGAAGTGTAGTTATTCAATTTTAATCAACTACGTTGAGCTCAGAATAATGAAACCGGGGAAAGAACTGACGAACTACGTTGTTCCCAGAAAAGACGGTGCTGAGATTCATGGCTGAACGTTCATGAAGTTGAAGATAGCATCCATGACCGAGAAATTAGCAGTTATCGTTGTCTGAACTAATTCCGACCCACTTTGATCAGTCTCAGCACGCTGAAGAGAAAATCAGAAACCAGGGTGGACTATCAACTGCGCTGTATTCATGCAGGCGGTGGTTCGGTAACATTGCTGGATGAGATCGGCCCTCCCCTGGACGAAAGCAGGATGTGGAAGTGTTTAGCCCACACCGACGGTCCAGAGTGCCGGCACGAAGATTTGGTGCATCCAGACCCAAATGGGATGACAAGAGACGAGCTTTCATTTGTGGCAGAGTCTGTGGCGAGGTAGCGGATATCGATGCTGAAAATACGAGATTGTAATCTGATATTTGAAGGTCATCTCGAGCTCTCCGAGCAGGTTGCCGCTGTCCGTAGTTTCAATGGAAAGTTGGAAGGAACCTTCAACTGTAAAGATCGAATAGATGTGGAAATAACAGTTGAAAAAAAATCAAGTTTGGGGCAACCTAGTCTTGATATTTGCGCAATTTAGTTAAATATACCTATAATGCACTTGGAAAATAAGACTAGTGTCGCCAGAGTAAAAAATTCACTTAAGACTTTGCGAAATGGGTACTAAAGTAAATTTCAGGACTTGTGGTTTACATTGCTGGATGAGATCGGTCCTCCCCTGGACAAAAGCAGGAAAGGTTTAGCCCACATTGGCGATCCAGAGTGCCGGCACGAGGATTTGGTGCATCCAGACCAGACCCAAATGGCATGACAAGAGAAACGCTTTCGGTTGCAGCAGAGTCTGTGGCGAGGTAGCGGATATGGAGATTGACAATACGACATATTGCAATCTGATATCTGCAGGTGTTCTCGATCTCTCCGCGCAGGCTGGTGCTGTCCGGAGTTTCAATGCAAAGTTGGAAGGAAGCTTCAACGTAAGAGATAGAAATGTTGTGCAATTACCAATTGTAAAATTATCAAGTTTGGGGCAGTCTGGACTTGATATTTGCACAACTTAGTTAAAGATACCTTTAATGAAATTGGAATTTAAGACAAGTCTCGTCACAGAAATAATTCAATTGATACCTTGCGGAATGGGTACCAAAGTAAATGTCAGGACTTGTGGGTACAATATAACTCTAAATATAACTAAAATTAAAATGCAAAATATTATAGAGAATAAGAAATAGCCTACGCTTAGGCAGAACAGATGGAGCTACTATTGAGAATATTTGGTTCTCAGATAGAGTGAGAACAAATGCGAAAGCCGAGAAAAATAGTTTGTCCGTGGAGGACGCTTTTGCTTGAAGCGAGGCTAGTTGAGTCTCAAAGTTGTTAGTTAGTTGGATTAGCTGATTTGAATCCCAGCTTAGTACCGGGTTGAAGTATTTGAGTGAGTGAGTTGTGCTCGAGCCCGAGTTTAGTACCGGGTTGAGTTATTTGCGTGAACGAGTTGCGCTGTAGAGTTGGTACTCGTTGGCAATCCTGGAACCCGGTCGAGTGAAGACTGATGAGTGAAGTAGAGAAGCAATTGAACAAAAGGAGACGCAGGCTTTTTATAGAAGCAGTTAATAGTATTTAGTCCTTTAAGGGTACTGTAAGTTACTCTTTGTTTCCTTTGTGATTGATTAAGAAGTTAACTCTTCAGCCCACTAATCGCTGAACTAGTTAAAATAGACAGTGAGAGCCGAAAAGAATACTAACCAAAGGGGAGAGTTGCGTAATGTTTTGATCGGCAATTTTAATCTGACCTTAAACATATCTCTTTTGCGATTGTATAACAGCTGATATTGATGGCCCGCGCTATTACAAAGTAGAAAAAGTCATTTTGGCACTCCTGCGTGGGCTTTCTTCACCGAGCGAATAACGATCTTTGGATTCAGCGTTGGACGAGTGTTGGACGAGCAGTCGACTGAACCACGACAAAGAAAATGGGTTGAGGCAATCTAGCAGCAATCGAAGCATTCTTCAAAGCAAGAGTTGACAATGTGTTTCTGCTGAGAAACAACTAAGAAGTGTAGTTATTCAATTTTAATCAACTACGTTGAGTTCAGAATAATGACACCGGGGAAAGAACTGACGAACTACGTTGTTCCCAGAAAATACGGTGCTGTGATTCATGGCTGAACGTTCATGAAGTTGGAGATAGCATCCATAACCGAGAATTTAGCAGTTATCGTTGTGGGAACTAGTTCCGACCCATTTTAATCAGTCTCAGTACGCTGAAGAGAAAATCAGAAACCAGGATGGACTATCAACGGCGCTGTATTCATGCAGGCGGTGGTTCGGTAACATTGCTGGATGAGATCGGCCCACCCCTGAACGAAAGCAGGATGTGGAAGTGTTTAGCCCACACCGACGGTCCTGAGTGCCGGCACGAAGATGTGGTGCATCCAGACCCGAATGGGATGACAATGCTAATTCATGGCTGGACGTTCATGAAATTGAAGTTAGGATCTATAACCGAGAAATTAACGGTTATCGTTGTCTAGAACTTGTTCCGATCCATGGTGATCAGTCTCAGCACGCTGAAGGGAAAATCAGAAATCAGGATGGACTCTCAACGGCGCTGTATTCATGCAGGCGGTAGTTCGGTATCAATGCTGGACGAGATCGGCCCTCCCCTGGACGAAAGCAGGTCGTGGAAGAATGTAGCCCACTCCGATGGTCCGTGATTGCCGGCACGAGGATTTGGTGCACCCAGACCAGACCCAAATGAGATGACAAGAGAACAGTTTTCGATTGCAGCAGAGTCTGTGGCGAGGTAGCGGATATCGAGATTGACAATAAGACAGATTGCAATCTGATATCTGCAGGTGTTCCCGATCTCTCCGCGCAGGCTGGTGCTGTCCGGATTTTCAATGGAAAATTGGAAGGAACCTTCAACAGGAAAGATAAGGTTGTGCAAATACCAATTGTAAAAAAAATCAAATTTGGCGCAACCTGAACTTGATATTTGCACAATTTAGTTACAGATACTGTAATGAACTTGGAATTTAAGACTAGTCTCGTCAGAGAATTAATTCAGTTAACACATTGCAAAATGGGTACCAAAGTAGGTGTCAAGACTTGTGGGTACGATTTAACTCTAAATATAACTAAAATTGAAATGGAAAATATTATAGAAAATAACAAATAGCCTACGCTTAGGCAGAACAAATGGAGCTACTATTAAGAATATTTGGTTCTCAGATAGAGTGAGAACAAATGGGAAAGCCGAGAAAAATAGTTTGTCCGTGGAGGACGTTTTTGCTTGAAGCGAGGCTAGTTGAGTCTCAAAGTTATTAGTTAGTTGGGTTAGCTGATTTAAACCCGAGTTCAGTACCGGGTTGAGTTTAGTGCGTGAACGAGTTGCGCTGTAGAAATGGCAATTGTTGGCAATCCTGGAATCGGGTCGAGTGAAGACCGACGAGTGAAGTAGCGGGCTTTTTTTCATAGAAGTAGTTAATAGTAATTAGCTCTTTAAGGGTTTTGTAAATCACTGTTTGTTTCCTCTGTGATTGAATAAAAGTTAACTATTGAGCCCACTGTTTGCTGAGCTGGGTAAAATAAACAGATGAGAGCCAAAAATAACACTAACCAAAGGGGGAGTTGCGTAATATTTTGATCAATCAATTTAATTTGACCTTCAACATAACCCTTTCGGGATCGTGGAACAGATAATATTAGTGTCCAGCGCTATAACAAAGTGGAAAAAGCCACTTTGGCGCTCCTGCTTGGGCTTTTTTATCGAGCAAATAACGATCTTTTGATTTATCGTTGGACGAGTGTCGGAGGAGCAGTCGACAGAACCACGACAAAGAAAATGGATTGAGGCAACTTAGCGGCAATCGAAGCTTTCTTAAAAGCAAGAGTTGACGATGTGTTTCTGCTGGGAAACCAACTAGAAAGTGTAGCCTTTTCGAAATGGATCAACTGCGTTGAGTTCAGAATAATGAAACCGGGGAAAGAACTGACGATGCTGTGATTCTTGGCTGGACGTTCATGAAGTTGGACATAGGATCTAAAACAGAGAAATTACGAGTTATCGTTGTCGGAACTAGTTCCGACCCATGCTGATCAGTCTCAGCACGCTGAAGATAAAATCAGAAACCGAAGTGGACTATCAACGGCGCTGTATTCATGCAGGCGGTGGTTCGGTAACATTGCTGGATGAGATCGGCGGCACTCCCCTGTACGAAAGCAGGATGTTGAAGTTTTTAGCCCACACCGACGGTCCAGAGTGCCGGCACGAAGATTTGGTGCATCCAGACGCAAATGGAATGACAAGAGTTGAGCTTTCGTTTGTGGCAGAGTCTGTGGCGAGGTAGCGGATATCGAGATTGACAAAATGACAGATTGCAATCTGATATCTGCAGGTGTTCTCGATCTCTCCGGGTAGGCTGCTGCTGTACGGAGTTTCAAGGGAAAGTTGGAAGTAACCTTCAAAGGAAAAGATAGAGAAGTCGAGGCTCTTGGATACATTGAATTTGGAAGTTGACACAAAGCGAAGATTGAATATGGAAGTTTCCAGGAGGTGTTCAGATGGATTGATGTCGGCAATGGCGTGCTTGACTCCGATATGGTCCTCAGTGCTCAGGAGCTCAAAGGATGTCATGGTCTGTTTGTGAACGAAAAACAGATAGCCATCTGCAACGAGACTAATGCTATAAAGCCATTCCTAGTGAAGTTCGAAAACCGTGACGATCGTGCTGGACGAAGAAGTAGTTGAGACGAAAAAGAAAACAACGATGAGATTTTCGGAATAAACGAAGAAGCCGAACACAAGTATGGTTAGCGAATGACCGAACCCGATTTTACGACTATAGCTTATTCGATACGAGATGATAACGACGATTCATCGGGAAGTAGAGTGCTATCGGAAGCGGCCGAAGGTTCGATCGAAATTTACCCGAAGCACCAATTTATTGATGATTTCATTGACAACCTTCTAGTTCGGAAGGAGCTAGAACAGACTACTGCAGTCCACCCGATGAATGTCTGTGCCTTCATGATCTGGATACTTCCCCTCACATTGAGACGTTCAACGGGAAGATTCACGAATGGTCGGATGATCAGGTTGGTGACGTAGTTGTTTTGGGTCAGGCAGAAGTGGACGTGCAGATTGGGGCCTTCACAGAGCATTTAGATGTCGTTGTGATGGCGGCTTCTGAGATAGAAGTCGACGTGGTGCTGAGCTTCAAACAATTGGAAAGACGACACGGGACGCTCCTCGAACGTCCTTGAGGGGTGCTGCGGAATGGAAGGGAAGGAACTATTGAAGTGATCACCGCAGACTGCGAAGAATTTATCCCAGATCACTTCGAAGTTGTGATTGACGGGGGCAGACTTCCAGAGGTCTCAAGAGCATCGAGCAAAGTTAAAGACAAAAATTAGCTGACAGAGCCGGTCCACGAAGGGTTTGGTGTATTGACCGAGCCTCTTGGCAAAGAAGGCGTCACGTCAGCACCACGTAATGGTGAAGCAGAGCTAACTGTGCGCACCGAAACCTAGTGTTTCGATTCTATACCGGGCAAAGGGTAACGTTGATGTTGCAACTGAAACCAAATCGAACGCATGGCGGAGAACAAGAGCAGGTGAAAATCGCAGGAAGCTTTTGAATGTGTTCGCAAGTGGCGTGTATATGGACACAGAATTTAAAGACTAGGTTTTGGCTAACTTGACGCGGCTGGATGCTTTCCAAACGTTGCAGCCACGGCCTTCTGTACTGTCGTTCATCGGAAGATTGATTGGAAGGTGCGACGGAAATGTCCCAGATGTCGAAGTTGTCGGGATTAATTTCGGTGGAAAACAAGTTGGGGAGACTGAAGAGGACAGTCCCGGCCGTAGTCAAAGAGAACCATGAGATTGACACGGACATGATTCTGAGTACTCGATGGATGAACGATTGTTTGATAAGTTTCTATGATGAGAAACCGAAGAATTTTTTCACGAGTTCCAACCCAAGCTCAGCAGTTTCATTCGAGTGGGAGTCGTGCCCAAGGCCGCAGAAAATTCATTTCGCATGGGAACCTCAGGCACAATCGGAAAGACTGAGATGTCGAGACGATGGTGGGACGTCAATTGAAGAAGTCATGGGTTGTGGCCCCCGAGAATGCGAAAAAGGAAGTGAGTGAATCGACTCCTCTGGAGACGGACGACAGGTGCTGGCGAAAAACTATGTCAGTGCTGCTGAAGATGAACTGGATCCAACAATAAATGGACCCTGTTATACTACAAAGCCTACCAGTCGATTGGATCAGGGGTGCTCCTGAGACAGGCTGACAAAGACAGGAAATAGGAGTCAGTTTGTGTATAGTTGGGAAAAAGTCGATTGTGCTGCAGCTGGTAAAGTTTCACAGAAGGACCGATGTATTGTTGGTCGATGGGCAGATGTTGATCTAACACTTGGGCTCGTTTGGTATGTGCTGAACGAATATTTTGTTTTTGATGTGAAGAATGAAGTTTTGAAAACTGGGGCGAAGTGCAGCAGTCCAGTTGAGGTTGGATTCAGGTGTCCGGGGAGACCGAGACTTCGGGTCCGAGATGGAATGGAGACAGGTAGAAAATGCGTTAACGCAGCTGTGACACATAAATGGCTGGGTGTGATGTGGCAGTGACAGGCGAAAATCAAATTGGCGAACCGGGGATAGTTGACGATGTCACTGAGCGAATCAACATCAAAGTCTTCGAATTCAGCAGTCAGGAAAACAAGTGATAGTAAATGAGTTTTGATCTTTTGAAAGAAGATGAATGAGTTATGGATCTTTGAGAGAAGATGTTGGCAGGAGGTACGAAACTGACGACAATTCAATGGTACGCGTCTGCTCGACAGAATTGGGGCACAATGAGAAATTGATCGATAAGCATAGTGAGGAGAATGCTGTGGTAATGAGCGATGTTAAAGTGGAAAAATGATTGAAGTGACCGATCCAACGCGTGGAATTGGATCATTGCACCTTTTCCGCACAATGCATCCTTGTGACACACAGATACAAAACACGAAGCGTTGTCTCAATTTTTGAGAGGGAGAGAAGGGATGTTATGATTGCTCCGAGCGGAAACGAGAACGACACGAAAGGCTTTTTCTGCAAGTCTGACTAAGAAGAGATGGCAGATAGTTTTCCGAGTAGAGGAACAATGCCTCTGTGGGATAACAGATGATGAATGAAGCCGTCCAGAGGCCAGATGAGGATAACACGGACAACACAACCCTTACTTGGGTGAAATCATGCCAAGAGAGGACGTGCGAATGATTTTCTACGGAAGTGCGGGACGAATGTCGTAGCTTGCAAGCAATTAGCAGGCCAGAACGTTCCTGCAGGTCAGCCTAGCGATGCCTGACAAACGAACACCGAAGGGGGCTTGGCTGCCTACTTCCACTATTTGATCAATCGATGGAAAAAACAGTCTTTGGTCGGCGAAGATGAAGTTGACCGGGGCTGGGCCGCATAGGAGTGCGAGGTCTCGAAGCAGTGTTGGCGTCCTCAAGATATTCTGTGGGAGTAGAATACTAGACGGTGCCGAAGCAGGACTACCGGCATCTCGCAGACAGATGGAAATGTCAGGAGCAGCAAGGAATGAGACCTGAAGCAAGAGGTCGGAAAACTAGTAAGAAGCCGCAGTTCAGTGAAAAAAAACTTGAAAACTTCGTTTCCAGTCTCATATTCTGGATCAGAATTGTCTCCACTATGAGAGTGAGTTTCTTACATAACCATGAAAAAGCATTTCTGATTGTGGAAGAAGGGTCGAGGCATTTCTCGATGACTTAATATTTTTCCCTAGACTCTTAGTTGCTTCTGAGAGGGTAATTTCTTGTGCTAAAGACAATAGATTAATTACGCAAGAGTCTACGAAATTTAAAGCCCGCATTTTGCAACGTCGGAACCGAGTCGACATAGAGCCGTTAAACGGACTGATAGATATTGGACTAGAACGCGATAGTTTCACTTAGGAGTGAGTGTTGCAGAAGTATCTCAGTTGAAGGGTTATTGATGGTTAGGTAAATCAGTAGGTTGGTTTTTTGAACCGCAGAGCTCAGGCTACCAATAGAGTACACTAATTTGATATGTTGAGTAAAAGCAAAAACCTGATTGGGGACAATAATTGACAAGGTAAGACAGTAGGATCGGTGATCCCAACACTTTTTTCGCCAAATTCAAACTTCGTTTGAGAGTTTGCCTTGAGAAATGCATGCAGTATAATGAAGGTTATTGATTAGTACGTAGTTTGGTATTGACGAATCAATACAACAAACAGTGAAGTAAACAATTGGTCAAGTTGCAAAATCGACCAAAACAAACAAAGACTAATCAGGATTTGGAAAGGGTACTACATGTGATAAACCTCCCAAAAGGGAACTACCGGGGCTAGCTTTATGGAACTCAAAGGGGGGATAAAAGAGATGAGTTGACCTAGGACTCCCAGGACTCCTGCTTCCGGTGCTATGCCCTATGCAACTAGTCCCCACCCGGTTCCTGGGAGTCGTTTCTCGGATGCGGGTGAAACTTGATAGGTAGGACGCTTAAGGGATTAAAAACCTGAACATGAAAGATTGACTTGGTTTGACCCCGAGGTGACCTTTGAATGACTCTTCGGCGTTAAGGACTAAAATTGCATAGATAACCCTGGGATCAACACCGGAAAGTGGCTTATTCCCCAAACCAACCCTTGGAAATGAAAGTCGGTCACCTTAATTATGATTGGCACGGAGCATCTATATTGGGAAATGAAGCAAAAGCTGAGAGATATATAGATTTACATTGAAACAATGAAGTAGTGGAACTAATTAAAGTGGACTTGGCAAAAGTTAGGTTCAACTTAAATTGGCAATTGAGCTGTTAATAGAAACTTTATCAGAAAAAAAGAAAAGTAGTCCAAGAGAAATTGCTAGTAAAAACAGCAGCAGAGCATGGTAAGTAGGTCTCCCAAATAACATGAATGGATGGGATATTTACCCAGCCCCATGGAGGAGGCTTTTGTTGCAAAGAGAACACAAACCAAAGTGGGAGTTGATTAATCCTTTGATCGGCCGATTTAGTTGACCATCGTTATAGTCCTTTCGGGGTTGTAAAACAGTTAATATTAGTTTCCGCGTCTCTCACAGCGTGGAAAATAGCACATTGGCGCTCCTGGGTGGGCTTTCTTTATCGAGCGGGTAACGATCACTGGATTCAGCGTTATACGAGTGTTGGAGGAGGAGTCGACTGAACCACGACAAAGAAAATGGAATGGGGCAACCTAGCAGCAAACGAAGCGTTCCTCAAAGCAAGAGTTGAAATTGTGTTTCTGCTGAGAAACAACTAAGAAGTGTAGTTATTCATTTTTAATCAACTACGTTGAGTTCAGAAAAATGAAACCGGGGAATGAACTGACGAACTACGTTGTTCCCAGAAAAGACGCTGCTGTGATTCATGGCTGAATGTTCATGAAGTTGGAGATAGCATCCATAACCGAGAAATTAGCAGTTATCGTTGTCGGAACATGCGACCCATAAAAAATAATTTTGTCTATCATATTTATTCAAAGAAAAAGTTTGCGATTAAAAACCAGCAAATTTCTGTGCTTTTTTTGTGGAATTTTTAGCTCTTTAGCTCATCAATTTTTATCTCTATCGATTTGGAATTTTTGTCTTTATCATTTTTCTAGCTCATGAATCAAACCTCTATAATTGTTCTAGTTCAAACCATTTTTTTTCACTCACCCAAATGTTGGAATTGTATGATAAACAATTTTTGGTTTGAAGGTCAAACAGGGTAACTGTATTTTACAAAGTTGAAGGTTGTGAATGTTGGTAGTGTTTAGGAGGAACACTTTGATTGACAGGTAAAAAGTGTTCTCACGATGTAGCCATACTTCAGGCTAAACATTAAACAAATCAACATCGACGCAGATAAAACGACGAAATACGTGATGCTAGGAAGGGGCTCATAATTAATTAGGATTTCAGTTTTTCGAATACAGTGCAAAGTAGACGAGAAATTTTTTGTCTTTATGTGTAGGATCCGTGATCTTTACTTTTTTTTGCGAAACTCAAATTTCGTTGGGAAGTTTGCCTTGAGAAATGTCTGCAGAATAATGACGATTAATGAACTGTTCGTAGTTCTAAAATGACCAATCAATACAACAAATAGTGAAGTAAACAATTGGTCAAGATGCAAAATCGGCCAAAAAAAAACAAATACTAGTCAGGAATTGGAAAGGGTACCAAATGTGATAACTTGTAATCTTGTGCTAAAGACAATAGATTAATTACGCAAGAGTCTACGAAATTTAAAGCCCGCATTTTGCAACGTCGGAACCGAGTCGACATAGAGCCGTTAAACGGACTGATAGATATTGGACTAGAACGCGATAGTTTCACTTAGGAGTGAGTGTTGCAGAAGTATCTCAGTTGAAGGGTTATTGATGGTTAGGTAAATCAGTAGGTTGGTTTTTTGAACCGCAGAGCTCAGGCTACCAATAGAGTACACTAATTTGATATGTTGAGTAAAAGCAAAAACCTGATTGGGGACAATAATTGACAAGGTAAGACAGTAGGATCGGTGATCCCAACACTTTTTTCGCCAAATTCAAACTTCGTTTGAGAGTTTGCCTTGAGAAATGCATGCAGTATAATGAAGGTTATTGATTAGTACGTAGTTTGGTATTGACGAATCAATACAACAAACAGTGAAGTAAACAATTGGTCAAGTTGCAAAATCGACCAAAACAAACAAAGACTAATCAGGATTTGGAAAGGGTACTACATGTGATAAACCTCCCAAAAGGGAACTACCGGGGCTAGCTTTATGGAACTCAAAGGGGGGATAAAAGAGATGAGTTGACCTAGGACTCCCAGGACTCCTGCTTCCGGTGCTATGCCCTATGCAACTAGTCCCCACCCGGTTCCTGGGAGTCGTTTCTCGGATGCGGGTGAAACTTGATAGGTAGGACGCTTAAGGGATTAAAAACCTGAACATGAAAGATTGACTTGGTTTGACCCCGAGGTGACCTTTGAATGACTCTTCAGCGTTAAGGACTAAAATTGCATAGATAACCCTGGGATCAACACCGGAAAGTGGCTTATTCCCCAAACCAACCCTTGGAAATGAAAGTCGGTCACCTTAATTATGATTGGCACGGAGCATCTATATTGGGAAATGAAGCAAAAGCTGAGAGATATATAGATTTACATTGAAACAATGAAGTAGTGGAACTAATTAAAGTGGACTTGGCAAAAGTTAGGTTCAACTTAAATTGGCAATTGAGCTGTTAATAGAAACTTTATCAGAAAAAAAGAAAAGTAGTCCAAGAGAAATTGCTAGTAAAAACAGCAGCAGAGCATGGTAAGTAGGTCTCCCAAATAACATGAATGGATGGGATATTTACCCAGCCCCATGGAGGAGGCTTTTGTTGCAAAGAGAACACAAACCAAAGTGGGAGTTGATTAATCCTTTGATCGGCCGATTTAGTTGACCATCGTTATAGTCCTTTCGGGGTTGTAAAACAGTTAATATTAGTTTCCGCGTCTCTCACAGCGTGGAAAATAGCACATTGGCGCTCCTGGGTGGGCTTTCTTTATCGAGCGGGTAACGATCACTGGATTCAGCGTTATACGAGTGTTGGAGGAGGAGTCGACTGAACCACGACAAAGAAAATGGAATGGGGCAACCTAGCAGCAAACGAAGCGTTCCTCAAAGCAAGAGTTGAAATTGTGTTTCTGCTGAGAAACAACTAAGAAGTGTAGTTATTCATTTTTAATCAACTACGTTGAGTTCAGAAAAATGAAACCGGGGAATGAACTGACGAACTACGTTGTTCCCAGAAAAGACGCTGCTGTGATTCATGGCTGAATGTTCATGAAGTTGGAGATAGCATCCATAACCGAGAAATTAGCAGTTATCGTTGTCGGAACATGCGACCCATAAAAAATAATTTTGTCTATCATATTTATTCAAAGAAAAAGTTTGCGATTAAAAACCAGCAAATTTCTGTGCTTTTTTTGTGGAATTTTTAGCTCTTTAGCTCATCAATTTTTATCTCTATCGATTTGGAATTTTTGTCTTTATCATTTTTCTAGCTCATGAATCAAACCTCTATAATTGTTCTAGTTCAAACCATTTTTTTTCACTCACCCAAATGTTGGAATTGTATGATAAACAATTTTTGGTTTGAAGGTCAAACAGGGTAACTGTATTTTACAAAGTTGAAGGTTGTGAATGTTGGTAGTGTTTAGGAGGAACACTTTGATTGACAGGTAAAAAGTGTTCTCACTATGTAGCCATACTTCAGGCTAAACATTAAACAAATCAACATCGACGCAGATAAAACGACGAAATACGTGATGCTAGGAAGGGGCTCATAATTAATTAGGATTTCAGTTTTTCGAATACAGTGCAAAGTAGACGAGAAATTTTTTGTCTTTATGTGTAGGATCCGTGATCTTTACTTTTTTTTGCGAAACTCAAATTTCGTTGGGAAGTTTGCCTTGAGAAATGTCTGCAGAATAATGACGATTAATGAACTGTTCGTAGTTCTAAAATGACCAATCAATACAACAAATAGTGAAGTAAACAATTGGTCAAGATGCAAAATCGGCCAAAAAAAACAAATACTAGTCAGGAATTGGAAAGGGTACCAAATGTGATAACCCTCCCAAAAGGGAACTACCGGGGCTAGCTTTATGGAACTCAAAGGACGGATAATAGAGATGAGTTGACCCGGGCATGCAAAAATCCAGATCCCTCTGACCCCCGGCCCCAATTGATAACGGTTCCCGGAAGTGCAAATGGCTCTATTAGAGAACGGCAACCAGCAGTTGGATTGGAACCAAAATGTAGTTTGTTATAGGCCCAGTCAAGTGAAGCTTAAGTTCACGACCCTACACCCAGAGTACTCCTGTTTCTGGTGCTGTGCCCTATGCACGCACCCCGACTTTCGGGAGTCGTTTCTCGGACCCCACTGAACGCAAGTAGTCGAAACTTTGAGATATCATAATTAGCAACGATCATGTGTTATAATTTGTGTCAAACCCGGCGGTTAGACCGGAAGTAAAAAGCGCCTGGGAGGAACACCCCCTTAGACCTGAAGTCGGCAATTTACCCAAAATAATGAGGGTTCCTTCCGGTGTTAAAAGCCTTTTCCCGGTAAATGTGATACTAGACATTAGAAATAAAATATCATGGAAAACATTAACGGGATATGGATAAAGTTTGGTAGTTAGGACCGCTATGGGATTTTAAACCTGAAAATGAAATATTGACCTCGGGTGACTTCTTGGCGACCTTTGAATGACCTATGAGCGTTTAGGACTACAATTGCATAAAAAACCCTGGGATTAACACCGGAAAGTGGCGTATACCGCAACACCAACCTCCGGGAAGGAGAATTTGTCACCCTTATAATAATTCGGATGGAACTTGTCCATAGAGAAGTGAAGCAGAAGCTGAAAGAGATATAGCTTTTACTTTGAAACAACGAAGTTATGGAACTAACTAAAGTGGACATGGCGAACATTGGGTTCATCTCAACTTGGAGAACAAGCCATTAAAAAAATTCCACAGACTAAAGAAAAGTAGTGTAAGAGAAAATGGCAGTAAATGGAGCATTGCATGGGAAATAGGTCTCCTAAATAACATGAATGGACAGGATATTTACCCAGTCCCTGGAGGTGGCTGTTTAGCATAAATTTACCCCTAATAAGAGAGTTACATTTGCCCGGTAGCTAACAGGTCGGGATTTGAATAGAGTTTTGATCGGAAATTTAGATGCTCGAAATGAAGAAGCAACCCATTGAAAGGATTTTTCCCTATTCCGAGGGGTCGGAACGTTAACGGGATAAAAATGTTAAAACCTTAGGAGATTGGTTAATCAAACATAACTCGGCTTGGAGGTGAAAGTGGACTTGATATTTGCACAACTTACTTAGAGATACTTATAAGGAAGTTGGAATTTAAGACTAGTGTCGTCAGAGAAAGAATTCAGTTAAGACCTTGCGAAATGGGTACCAAAGTAAATGTCAGGACTTGTGGGTACGACATAACTCTATGTATATCTAAAACTCGAATAGACAAAAACTATAAAGAAAAAAAGCCCCACCCGTAGGCAGAACAGTTGGAGCTGCTACTAGGATTATTTCCTTTTCAGTTATAGTGAGAACGATTGGAGTCGAGAAGAATAGTTGGTTCATTGAGGACGCTTTTGATTCAAGCGAGGCTAGATGTGTCTCAACGATATTAATTAGTTGGATTAGTCAATTAGAATCGGAGTTTAGTATCGGGTTGAATTATTTGAGTGAGGGAGTTGCGCTCGTGCCCGAGTTTAGTACCGGGTTGAGTTATTTGCGTGAACGAGTTGGTAGAATTGGTAATCCTGGATTTAATCGAATGAAGACCTACGAGTGAGTTAGCGAAGCGATTGAACAAAACGAGACGCGGGTTTTTAGTACAAGTAGTTGATAGTAGTTAGCTCTTTACGGAAACTGTAAGTTACTCTTTGTTTCCTTTGTGATTGAAGTAGATTTTACCTATTAAGCCCACAATTTGCTGAACTAGCTAGAGAGGACAGAAGAGAGCTGAAGAGAGCATTAATGAAATGGGGGAGTTGGGTAACCTTTCGATCGGCCGATTTAGTCTGACCATCAACAAAACCCTTTTGGGATTGTAGAACGCCTAATATTAGTGTCCCCCACCGCGCTTTTACTCAGTGGAAAATACTACATAACATATTGAAAAATTTTCAGGAACTAATTTCTAAAATTTATTGGAAAATTCAAATGCTAGGAGATCACTCTAAAAATTATTTTTTTTCAGCTTTAATTTTTTTGAAATTTGGTCTTAACATCGACAGAACTTTTGTAAAATATAAAATATGTAAAATACTTTTGTAAAATAAGATATGAAAAATCACTTATTCCTTTAAAACCCACTTTCAATTATTTTTGAAACCAAATGAAACACAAAAGAGTCACAGGAAAAACCCAAAATAATGTAATCCAATTTCGGGGAAAAGGATACAACAAACAAAAAAGAGAAAAACACCTGATAAAAAAAACAAAAGGTTGAACACAAAGAGAGACTCAAAGAGAAGGTGAAACTGTAACCCACTCTGACCTCACCCAACAGAATGACGTCACTCGAAGTACATACTCTCACCATGAGCTACGACCTCGATCAAAGGTCAAATTTCATCCTACACGTAGTCTCGCTCTATGCTTATTGAAATCGACCTATCATTGCATCAATCTAGAATCTTGACATGATCACTCAAGATGACCCACGACCAAACGAGACCCACTTTTGAAACACGAACAACCGTTCTTCTTCTCTCTACACTAACAACTACATCTCTCCTTCTTCACGAAGTCACTGCTCCAACCACTCAAAAGGAAACTACTCCAAAGAATAAGAAATCTCTCCATCCGTCCTTCGCTACAATAAACAACTCAAAAACCAAAAAAAACTCTCCAAGCCCCAAATGGGTGGAACCAGTTCTAAACTAGTATTTATAACCAATTATTTTAATGTTAACACTCTCCCTATAAAATATTAACAACTAACAAATCATATTCCATCTCTGACACTGACAATTATTTGTAGTGCTGAAACTACCTGTAGTTTCAGCACCAGAACAACTTGAATAAATCTTAGAAGACATTCTTCTCTTTTTGTACAAGTTCCATAGCCTAACTCGCAACTACCAGTATACACTAGATCTTTTGATACTAGGAGAAATAAAAGTAAGATTAAGAATGGTATTAGACTAAAAAGTTGCACGAATCTATCCGGCCGAAAAAAAGATGGCGTGACGAACAGACGGTGTACTTTATCGGAAATTACTCTATGAAACAGCCACCCCCGACATAAACTCTTCTGGTGCGACCAAGAGTCTCAAACAGAATTCTAAAAAGTAGATTTAGCAAATATAAACAGAAACAAGGTTAAAAACACATCACAAAAATTAAACAGTATAGAAAAACTAATTAGCATACCTCCACGTCTCAATAAATCTCATCATTTCAACCGAGTAATCAAGCTTACTCCAGGCCAAAACCAGAACAGTGGAACAAAATTCCACGTCGTGAAACAAATTAGGAGACTGCAACGATAATTCCTTATCAATAAATATCAATCCAGTACTTTTTCCATCACAAACATGAAATATAATATTTGGAGCATTAGGACTCATTCCAAAAGCTATTTCTTTCTCAACGAGTTATATAAAGTAATTATATTAACAGTAAAACAATTTAGATCTCATGTTTATTCGAAATTTCTTCTTTGGCGTAAAACTGATAACTTTCAGTAATTTTAAAGCTTAAACTAGTTTTAAAACATGGTTAAAAAGTTCCTTGCTTCTCGAGAATTTCTGTTTACTTCAACAATGCATCAAATGCATCGTTGTTTTCTCATCTAAAACAAAGCACAAATCACTCAAGGAACTAATCTCATTTGAAGCTTGCAAATCTAACCTTTTTAAACCATGATAGTTGATAGTAGTTCCACGTCAAAATTCCACGTCGTGAAACAAATTAGGAGACTGCAACGATAATTCCTCTATGAAATTATCAATCCAGTATTTTTTCCATCACAAACATGAAAAATAATATTTGGAGCATTAAGACTCATTTCAAAAGCTATTTATCTCTCAACGATCTATATAAAGTAATTATATTAAAAGTAAAACAATTTAGATCTCATGTTTATTCGAAATTTCTTCTTTGGTGTAAGAATGATAACTTTTAGTAATTTTAAAGCCTAAACTAGTTTTAAAACATGGTTAAAAAGTTCCTTGGTTCTCGAGATTTTCTGTTTACTTCAACAATGCATCAAATGCATCGTTGTTTTTTCATCTAAAACAAAACACAAATCACTCAAGGAACAAATCTCATTTGAAGCTTGCAAATCTAAACTTTTTAAATCTTAAGCTTTTAATTAAATAATTGTCAAGGCATGTCCTTGTTTTATTTCAGTCTAAATATTTCCTTAAAGCATATCCTCAGAACTCTCCATTGACCTTTAATTTTTAATTTAATTCTACATCACATTTCACTTTCAAATAGTTGACCATCAGTCTTTCCTTGGATCAATCAGGACAGTTTTGTTCGCCCCACCTCCGAATAGAAAGTGTCTAAAGATTTCAAACGTCAATTCACACCTTAATCCTGATCAACGACCCAAGACTACTTAAATTTTTTCAAATAATTAATCATTTTAATTGGGTTAAACAGCAATGAACTTCAGTTACTCGTCCTTCACTTGAGCCCTTCTTCTTAATTGACCCAAACTTAAACACATCGTGAATTGAGTAAAATTTAAAATATTACCTTTTGATCTAGTTGTGTTCCAATAATACCTGAACTTTGTGGATTGTTTTACTCTTCTCCAACCATTGATCACAAATCGCAATCCTAAGTAAGACTAAGTTTTTCCCTAAATAAAACTTGACCAGACGAGAAATTATCAACCATTCTAACGAATTAAAATACTCTCTTCCAACCCGTCTAAACGGTATGAACTAATACTTTAAGAAACACTAAAATCGAATCCTTGGATTTTGCACATATCACCCTATCACTTATGTCAGGAGATATTTTAGGAAACAAACAAACAATAATATTTCACAAATATTTAATTAAAGAAGAAGGATACGACTTTGTAATAAAACCACACAAACCAAAAATAAGTTACATCAGGTCAAAAAATCAAACAAAAATGGGGCAATAATTACAAATCAAAATTCAACAAATAATTCGAAACTTTCCAGAACACGGAACGCAATTTTGGAACCTGATTCTACTGCAAAACAAGAACTTCGAAACCTTCGAGATATAATCTAGGACAAGAGTAAATCAATAAACAGTCAAAAACCTTTTTCAGAATCAGAATCCACAACAACATCATCCAAAAAATGCAAATGCAGAATAAAAAAACATATATGCGGAAACCACTAAGTTTCTACACTTGGAATCAACCAAAACGCCATTTCGCTCATCAACCAATACGCCAGTAATCCCACTGAAAAAATGATTCAAAACGACAATAGTTTTGACAATGACTGTATCCTCACCTTTGTTAGTACTCCACAAAGCGATATCGGTAGAGGAGAAGTACAACTTTGCCGTAATCTAATGGTAACTTTGTTCCGAAAAGGGAATAGCCCATGTAAAAAAAAATCTTGAGGTAAAAATCAAACGTTATTTACTCGATTACTACTTACCAGGCTTCACATTACATTACGGCATACTTACTATCGACTACCATCATTTTGCCACCACAATTATCAAGTCATTATTAAACCGAATACAAAGATATGATAATGAATTAGAATTTTCAGACGTTTTTATAGAATATATCAACATCTAAACTCACAAAGTGCAAATTCAACCTTCATCTTCACATATGATCTTTTTACCATCAGTTATAATTTTTTTTTCTATATTAGAAACCATTGAAACAATTTATGTGTCACCACCACAAACATAGTAAAACGCGAAATACACCTTTTTTCGCCATTTTAAGGTTCAATTCGTAAAGCACTCATTGTTACTGAAACATCACAAAAAATTAACTTTGATCTACAAAGATTCCTGAAATGCTTCAATAAAGATTATTTTCAACACAACTTAGATCTAAAATCGCAGGCAAGAAAATTTTTTAGACCGCAAACAAACTATCAAAAATTTTTGGCAGCCGGAACAGATTATGTATGGGACCCTGAATGGTCTCTTGTTTTACCGTTAACGTCCCAAAAGATATCTCCAGCGCAGCAATTGCAACCAATTCAATACACAGAAACTACTTGAGAGTAATTCCACTTACACCTGCTACCACACCTATAAATTATAACGCAATGTTCAAGTAACAAAAGCTTAATTTCAAACTTATAAACACAAAAGAAACCTTAATTTAACCAGAAACCTAACACAACCAGATAATCAAACTCCATCTCAAGTTGAAAACGAGATACTGTCGAAACACTACTTACAAAAGCACCAAAAAATTATCTCTACAATACATCCAATAACTACCACACCACACAATAATCAACCCTTTTCCACCAATCACATTGCAATCAACAGTCAAATCATCAGTCGTTCCGAAATATTCACAGATCGATTATCAAACAAATAGACCAACTACCAAAAAACGACCAACTAATAAGCAAAAATACCCAATTTGAAACAACTTTGCAAACCATCATTATGATTTTTTCAAAATTAAAAAACAGCATAAGAAATCTATTACCACGACCACCATACTCAAAATAAAACCAATCACAAGCACATAACTATACCCAACAGGTACTAAAACCAATATCCCAATCTGTAAACTTCAATCAAGAGAGAAAATCTGAGAAAGACCGCACTACAAATTATACATTTATTCAACAAAAAAACTACTCAACTAATAGACATTTCCAGCAAAACCAAGCACACTACTCTGAGGATGCATTTTTTCATCAAAACCAACAACATTTTATTGATAGTCAACAAAAGAAAAACAAAAATCTATAACCCTACTATTTACAACATTATGAATTAACAAAAAATCAGCTTAAAAATTTCACACAAATATCAAATACAGCAGAACTACTTCACATGACAATGAAACCAAACTTTAGGCCCAAAATCTACTTAAATGCCAAGTTACCAAAATTAGATTCAAAGACGCACCGCACTGATACACACTACACTCGACGGCGCAGCACAAAAATAGTTCTCACTTTTACCAATACAAAACAAATCTGGCTGGAAACAATTCATTCAACAATTTTCAAAAAAAGTTCGACTCTGAATGAAACAAAAAAACATCAAACAGTTTTATCCAACCAGAAAGAAGCTATAAGACAAACCACAGTAAAATCAAACGCTTACTTTCTCAAAACAAATGACTACAAAAAAAAACAAAATTGACAGAAACCTACTGATGACATCTAGACCACAATTAAGAAAAATAGCATTAACAAAGAGAGCATCACACCCAACATCAACCCGAGAGCTTGATATAGATTTCGAAAAACTTTTGGATAAATTAGAACAAGCTGAAATCCCAACAAAACTAGTGGATACAAAAATTTAAAACTACAATGTTTAAAAAAAAGTTCTAAAAAAACTTCACATGTAAATTAAGTCAAAGAGTCCGATAAGGAATAGGCAGAGAAAATCCTGAATCCGATTCCTGAATATGTTTGAAAAGAACCCAAACTTTAAATGAAAGCAGTGACACTACTGCAGCAGATCCTGATAAAGCGTTGCTGAATGCAGACAAATACGAACAAATGAATTAAATAGAAGACCAAAACAGAAAAACCCAAATAACTTTTCTATCAATACATGAAGAAAGATCGGAGTTTACCATACAAAAAACAGGCAAAGTAGTAACAAATCAGCAAAACACTACCAACTAGCTTTAGTATTAGCAGATCAAAATCTCGTTTTCTAATAAATTTCTTGGAAGATCACCAGATAGACGAAAGTCACAGAACTATTCATAAAACAGATATAGTAGATCAAATAGTCAAAACAATCAGAACAGAAACAATTACTCTAGATCAGAGTCTAATAGAAGTATTTATTCTAACTATTAAAGAAGTCGTTCAGACTCAAACCTCCGTATAAGATTTTTTCTAAAGATCGATCAAGAAATTATTCGAACAATTGTAATCGATACTAGTCAAACAATCGTAATGGAAACTACTCTTACATTAGATCACGAAACTATTCTAACAGAAGACTAAAACAATAGATCCAGTGAAAGTTCTAGAATTAGAAGTAACACCATCATAACAGATCAGAAAACTATCCTCAGTCACCATATCGAAATAATTAACAATTTTCAAATCGAAAAACTCAAAACTATAGAAGTAGTCTACCAAAACATCACAGACAAATCAATCAAGAACAATTTATCAATTTACATCCGAAACAACTCCAACACCCCCCCCCCCCCCCCGATAATGATAATACGGAGACTCTAAAAATTCAACCAAACCATTTACACTTTTAAAGCACACATGACGAAAGTAGAACCAAAAACACATTAATTACCAACATGCTCAAAATAGATCATGACTACGAAAAACCAATGGAATCGACTTTTTAGCAGAATGGCAATCCTAACTCAAACCTTCAAGAACAAAAAAATCAATCGAGAAAACAACATAAATTATTCCCTCACATTATTGACAATAGCTTAAATGTGAACAGTATATACCAAAACACACGAAACAAAGTTTGTCACCTGAAATAAAAATTTGAACAACCCCACTTTTTTTTGAAAGCCCAAAAAACAAAATTTTTCAAGCAGCCGATTCTGAAAAAGAGCTTTTAATCGAATCTGGAGCAGAATCAAAAATCATTATTACTCCTACATGGAATGAAAATCGTAATCCAAATATATCACCTTCTAAAACCTTCGGTAAACTAGCCAAAGCACATGGCACAAGCTTAACAAAATATAAAAGTCTTCAATTAAACTTGTATCAGCTTGAACTGTGCAGCAAAAAACATTTTTCTGAAACACTTTTGGCAAGTTTTCCATATAACAGACATTAAAACACAATTAAGTCGGAACACCATTTATCACGAAATATATCACGACAATCAACATTCTAGAGAGACTCATACAAAACAATGACAAAAAAAAACAAGAAGAAATAATACATCTTTAATATTTTTCAACAATTGAAATTAACCATCATTTTTTCCAAATTTCACCCTTTATTTAATGTACAAAGAAAACATTTAAAACACCTTAGAGGACATGAATATGTTTTTTACATCAACCAAGTTCCTCAATATAATAATGATCGGATTACAAAAAACATATATTTCTGGGATTGAATTCAGACCGATTCATTATTTTTAGATTGAAGTTTTCACCAATAAAAATGCTAAAAACACAAACACAGTAAAAAAGCACTACATGTGAATAACAATTCCCTATAAAAATACACTTATTTAAGCAGTATAAGGGCCTTGCGAAAAAAATGCAGCAGTACATCAAACAAAAGAAAAAGCAAACAGAGTAAACATTATCTTAAAATTTTTTGAGATTTGTCATTCAACAACCCTTTATGAAGAATCATCTTTAAATAATATTATCAATGACTCAAAAGGAAACACGGATTATTTCACAAAACCCTTTATTTCAAACCAACACTTTGAATTTCAAAACACACAAATGAACAACAACAACACAAACAGGAATTTGAACAATTAGCAGAATAATTTTTAAAAAACCCTTTAGTTTACGCTACATCTAAATTTTAAAATGAAAAAATACATTCACCACTACATACATTCACCTGATGCAGTTTTCCAAGTTTCCAAGTAAAATTCTAAAACACCAAAAGGGCAAAAACAATCAGATATATCAAATAGACCAACAAAATACAGAGAACCGAATACTTCTATCAGTTAAAACATGAAAAAAAAAATTACCTAGCAAGCACCTTCAAAGTATTAATAACTCAAGAAAACCACTACTAATTTAAAAAAAGCAGATCACAATCCCTTTTTTTCAAATAATTTTTGTGGAAGATCACCAGAGAAACCAAATTAACAAAACCACTCAAAAAACTAATATAGTAGATTAAATAGTCAGAACAATCAGGACAGAAGTTATAATTCCAGATCAATTTTCAATGAAAGTAAACCTCTTATTATAATAGAAATTGTTTCTTCTCCAACCCACTCAATAGATCTTGTCGACAACAAGATCAATTGAACGAACAATTGAAATCGAAATTATCCGAACAACCTTGATAGAAGTTACCCTAAAATTATAGCACGAAGTTATTCTAACAACAGAACATATAATAACAAATATAATGAAAGTTTCGGCACAAACTCTAGAAACAGAAACAACAACTATCAAAACAGAGCAAAAAACTACTCTCAGTCACCATATTCGAAACAATTCACAATATTCATATTGACAAACTCAAAACTATAGAAGAAGTACACCAAAACAACAAAGACAAATCAAATAACTACAATCGACAACCGAAACAACTCCACGTTTCCCAGGTATTGATAATACGAAGACTGCAGAAGTTAATTTAAACCAAAGTTTACTAAACCATGAAAGCGCAGATGACAAAAGTGAAACCGAAAACACATTAGTTATCAACATACTCCAAATAGAACTTCAGTATGAAATATCAATCGAATCGAATTTTTATCAGATTGGCAATCCTAAATCAATTCTTTGAGATGAAAAACCAATCGAGAAAAAAAAGGTACTCCCCTCACATAACCGACAAACGCGCAAATATGATCAAAAACTACAAAAACACAACAAACAAGGTATCCCCAACTAAAGAAAAAATTGGATAATACGACTTCTTTTAGAAAAACCAAAAAAAATAACCATCAGATCTTCAGATAGACGTTTTAATCTACTCTGGGGCAGAATCTAATGTCAATAATATTCATACACGGAATGAAAATCGTAATCAACATTCAAAATTTTTACCTTCTAAAACTTCCAGTAAACTAGCCACAGTAAAAGGCACAAGTATAACAAACTATTGAAATCTTCAATTATTTCTTATACCAACTCGAACAATGGAGCAAATTGAATTTTTCACTAAAACCGTTTAAGCAAATGTTCCATATAACAGAAACTAAACACAATATAGTAAGAATAGCATTTATTACGAATTTTATCCCGACAATCAAAACAGAAAATACTCAACACATACGTAATTAGTATTCATTGATATGATTTCTGATCAAAATTCAGAACTTCTACACGAGTGCGAAAAATCAACTTTTAGGGCCACCATCGGAATCATATACGAGATGACTGGGTCAGCTGTCAGCCAATCGATGGCGCCGAGAAGCGCGTTTCTGCACTTTTTTGCTGCATTGTAAAACAGTGCAGAAATCTGCTTCTGAGCGCCATCGCTTGGATGACTTCTGACCCAGTCATTTCATATATGATTCCGATGGTGGCCCTAAAAGTTGATTTTTCGCATTTGTGTAGAAGTTCTGAATTTTGATCAGAAATCATTTCAATGGACATTAATTACGTATGTGTTGAATTTTTTCTGTTTTCTCGCACGTGTAAAAATTTTTTTTTATAGGAAATGAATTTATGCTGATGACAGAACTTGCTTGAAGTTGTGGATCAACTGGAGTACGTATGCTTGGAGAATGTTTCCATCAGGAAAACAGGTTTTTGGCGTTTGAGACAACTCCTCACTAATGGTTTTGATTCATCTAGTAGTAGGCTTAGGAAATTGTTGCTCTCTCAAGAGTTGAGGATATTCGCCTACAGATAGTGAAGAGTTTGAGTTTCCAACCTCTAAAACCTTGTGATTTTCCAGTTGGTTCTCTTCTCTGTTCAGAGATGGCACGTCTCATGGGGTAAGTTTAAGCGCTAATTGGGCATCATTTGAGTTTTCAAAAAATGCTTATCTTACAATTTCCATATATGAAAAAATGTTTATCCTACAATTTCCATATATGAAAAATGTTTATCGTACAATTTCCATATATGAAAAAAAATGTTTATCCTAGAGTTTTTTTTACAACTTTCTGAGTCTATGAAGCTGTAGGAAATTGTAGGCTAAGCATTTTTTCATATATGGAAATTGTAGGATAAGCATTTTTTGAAAACTCAAATGATGCCCAATTAGCGCTTAAACTTACCCCATGAGACGTGCCATCTCTGAACAGAGAAGAGAACCAACTGGAAAATCAGAAGGTTTTAGAGGTTGGAAACTCAAACTCTTCACTATCTGTAGGCGAATCTCCTCAACTCTTGAGAGAGCAACAATTTCCTAAGCCTACTACTAGTTGACCAAGGCTCCCGTTTTGGTCAACCCGGGAGCCAACAAAATCTTTGACGGGTTTCATTTTTTGGTAGTTTTAACGAAGTTTTCCAAAAAGTAAGATGGTTTCATAGTATACTAAAACTATGAAAGATAAAGCAAGATTTGAGCGGTTTGAGCGGTTTTTTTAGACAATTACGCTCAAAACCTTGCTTCAAAATGAGCGGTTTGAGTGGTTTTTGAACGTTTATCTTAAAAAAACCGTTCAAATCTTGCGCGGTTTTTGAGCGGTTTTTTTAGATAAACCGCTCAAAACCATTCAAGTCTTGCGCGGTTTTTGAGCGTTTTTTTTTAGATAAACGTTCAAAAACCGCTCAAACCGCTCATTTTGAAGCAAGATTTTGAGCGTAATTGTCTAAAAAAACCGCTCAAACCGCTCAAATCTTGCTTTAAATTAGGTGAAAAATCTCGACTCGGGTAAAACAATTTGTTAGTGTGTTTGCTGAGCTAGCTTAGTCTTGCGGCAAGGGCAGTTCTTGGGCACAAAGAACTGTCAATTAGTCCCAAAGCCTTATTTCAAGTTTTAAGCTCGAAAATGTACCACACAAAAGACCCATTAGGGGTAAACAAAACGATGAATGGATACCGTCATTACACCGTCATTACCCCGTCATTACCCCAAACGGTATGAGCTGAGTTTCGTATCGCCCGTAATCAACTCGATCAAATTTGTCCCACTGTTCTCGGCGAGACTTTACCATGTGAAGATTTTTGCATTGTTTGTGCAACGATCTACTTACTGGGACATAATACCCTCTTGCTGAATTGTTTCGATGTTCCGTTGAAATAACAACTTAAGCATGATTGATCCCTGAGGACCCGGAGAAAGTTAAGTTGTTTCTACTATTGTAAGGCCAGGGTTTCGCCTTAAAAGACAATATCCCTTGGGAAGTTTGAAAATTTAGCTGTGTTTTCTGCTCGGTGTCGACCTTAAGACACGAAAAAGCGATAACGATCAAGTTTGTTAACTTTTTCATTTCGTACGATAGCACAATGATGTTTTACTTTTCCATCTCAGAGGGAATATTTTTCTCTTTGAAACCAGTCACGGGTCAGAAATTTTCTAATTGACTTTTATTGATTAGAGCTCTCAACTCGCAGCGTTTCGGCCGAGAAACTGAAACAAGCTAGTTTGCTACTCGAACCCAATTTTTGTTTTTTTGAACAATTGATCAGCCAATGGAACCTTTGAATGTTATCATTATCAAAATTGGGCTTCGGAGCCATGTTGACGACTTTGATGGTACCTCAATTAACTTCGTAGGTGGTACAAGTGCTTCTCCAAAACGTTCATTGTTTTTGAACTAGCATAATTTTTTCTATAGTTTCAAACTGTCTGCGACTACTGCTGAACGATTCCGTGGCTAGCTACCGACCCATAAACAAGCAGAAGATATTATTGAAGTTTTTCCAAGCTCAATCGTTTACTAAGGAATTCGCATTGTTTGCCTATGAAAAGTTACCCTCTGCGTACTACTGGCGTATTAGTTGCTTAGTTGAAAGCAATTTCAAGGCAAAGCATCCCGTTAAAGAGATGGTTGCCATCCAATCGTATCTTTGATTATCCACCACTTATATCATCAAAGCATTTGCCACCAGATGTCTGTCAATCAACTTCCTTACCGGTGATTGGAACCTTACCGACCATTGAAACTAAATATAACGCATGCCGTGATTGAAAGGTCTCTACCGTAGGACCGATGTATTTTGATTTTCTGATTTAGTTTTTGGGTTCTAAACAAGCGCCTTGGTGTTTATCTTGTTATCATTCGGCGTAGCTCAGAAAAAACGTGGAAAAATTATGTCATTTACGTTGAAATTGTACTCTTGTTTCTCAACAGCTATTGCGTGCTGAGCCTTGTGCGGTTCATCGCGCACCTCGGAACATTGGTTTTTTCTTGTTGTGTTAACGGGCCGATCGATGTTGGCGCAAACAGTTCGGCTCACATGCACTCTTCAGTGGGATTCTCCATCATGGTCCATCATTCTCCATCATTCTCCATCAAACTGTGCATTGGATAGGAGCACAACTTTGTGTCTGTATGTTCCTGGATTCCAGAGACAAGTCTTTAAACATGTAAAAATTTCGTCGGAACGATCAAAGGAAAGTAAAGAACAAAAGAAGAACAAAGGGAGCGTACTCGTTGCGGAATCCGCTTACAATGCACAAAATGCACAGTTTGGCCTCGTAATGCTAGCTATGTACTTTTTGCAAAAACGGATTCGGTGGTGATAAAACTATAATGTCTGTTGCAACATCCGTGATCAATAATGTGACAAAGCCGCGGATGCCGTGACCTAAAATTTTGTTTTCCGAAAAAATCAAGAAGTCCGCATTCGTATGGATATGGAATACTTAATTTTTGATCATGACCATAGCTCTTTGGTTTTTCAATGTTCTGTGGTCTTAAGAAAAGCAGTTTCAATTTTCAAGTTATAAGCTTAACGTTAAGTTTTTAAATTCTTTTTTTTTCATTTTGCCCCGAAAAACTCAGATTGTAAGCAGCTTTTTTGTATATGCACAGCGTATATGTCATCGTGATTCTTTATGCATGGCTCCCGTTTTGTTCACTATTCAGAATTTATCGAAGACAAGACCTGTTTGATGTCCTACGGTCGGACAATTTTCAGTACCAAATGAATGAATTGACTAGTTCTGAGAAGTACTAAAATTACTAGACTCGTATAAACACGTGTAAGAAAACAATTTTTTGGTAAATAAGCTACTTAGCTAACTTTTAAATAGTTCGTGTTTCGTGTATTCTAATTGTCAAAATTTTTTAGAAAAATTATAGGAAGCAAAAGGCGACAAGTTTCTAAACTAGAAGCTTTTTCAAGGAAGTCCACAATTAAACTATGTTTTATTGATATCGGCTAATATTTTATCAGCTTAGTGACCTGAATTTGGGTCATTTCAAGATAAATGTTATAATTTTTCTCAACTCCGTATAGTACAAATTGTTCTAAATTTCAAACTTCACTAGCTGGATTAAGATCGTAATACGCGGGATTTGTACTTAATTGTTGATGAGATGTCCTGTATACTTCAAGAAAAGAATTATTATATCTAGATTTTTTAATCAAACAGAATTTTTTAAATCTTTTATATAGACCTGAGTTAAGTTTTATTAATTAAGGAGTTAGAAAAGCTAGACCCCGAAGTGTTGTCTGATGGCTATCCAAAATTTTGGGATTTAGTTGCTTCCATTTTTGTTAAATTGGAGCGTTGTGTTTTGGTAGTTTTCAGTTCTACTTTTATACTGTCAAAATTCTGTAAGGCAATCTCAATCACTTTTGCTTAGGGCTTTCTTTTCGAAAAAACTAGCGTCCAATAAAATAGAGAATTGTTGATTGCTCAATATAGAGTGTCCAATGAAAGAGAGAATTACTAAGAGTTCATCACTTTTATTGTAGAATTTATTTGCGGAAAACTCTAGATGATAAATTTAATGCAAAATATGCCAGGCAACTAAAGCATTTAAAATAGAAAGGTAATTTATGTAAATGAACTGAAATGCAATTATGCTGCGGCGCATAAGCTTAATGGAATAACTCTCGTATTAATGATCTTTTTTCAAGTAAAAGGATTTTTTCTGTTTCAACTTTCTAGATCAATTTGAACATAGAACATTAAAAAAACAAAAAAATTGTTTAAAGATAGCGATTAACACTTATCCTATAATCTTATTTTTTTTCAAGTGACAGCAATAAAGAGTTCAAAATTAAAGTTTTATCTAGCTAGCAATGAAATTTGCCAGTTCGGCTGTTCTTAGTCAAAAAAAGCTGTTAAATTGAATGTAGTATATTTAAAACACGATGCTTGCAATTTAATAAAGTTTTTAATAAACTAAGTTGTAATAAAGTTTTGGCGTGCATCAATGCAACTTGCATCAAAACTATGCATTAATTGGTGTTTTATTCAAAACCTAGTTGCTTTAAATTTACTTTTATAATATCTCTGATATAGAGTAATATCAACGGATAACACTTGAATTTTTTCTGGCTCAATTTTACAGAAAACATTTTGTTAGACCTCAATAGTTGACAGTTGAAATGTGCAACTCTTAAGTTTTTTACTGTTTTATCATAGATACTTTTCTCGAAGGGAGAAATTTGTTCAGAAGCAATTGTTAACAAAATCAGAAAGATTTGAAAATTTACTTTTTGTTGGTAGTTTTGGCGAGGAAAAAACAACTTACTTTAAGTAGTTCATCAAGCGCGGCGACGCTTGGACTGAAATTCATAGGTTCAACGTCATCCAAATCGACATCTATGTTATCTCTGATGGAATCCATTTTTGCTGAGAAACTTGCTTTATTTAAAGCAGTTGGAGGGAAATTATTTCTATTTTTCTCAAATTAATGTTTTAGAGGAACAAGTTGAGAGTGAAAGAACGTCGGAGATTGAATTGAGTTGGTAGTTGAGCTAAAGACATTTTGTGAAAAAGTGTTAGTGGCTAAGATTTTCAGTAAATACAGGCGGTTTTTGACTAGTAGTCCATTTTTTCTCTGCTACGCTGATTCAATTTGCAACGTGTGACAGTTTTATCCTAGTTTCAGCAATTTTCTATTTTTTTATTACAAAAAAAAACAATAAATTCTGTAAGGCAATCTCAATCACTTTTGCTTAGGGCTTTCTTTTCGAAAAAACTAGCGTCCAATAAAATAGAGAATTGTTGATTGCTCAATATAGAGTGTCCAATGAAAGAGAGAATTACTAAGAGTTCATCACTTTTATTGTAGAATTTATTTGCGGAAAACTCTAGATGATAAATTTAATGCAAAATATGCCAGGCAACTAAAGCATTTAAAATAGAAAGGTAATTTATGTAAATGAACTGAAATGCAATTATGCTGCGGCGCATAAGCTTAATGGAATAACTCTCGTATTAATGATCTTTTTTCAAGTAAAAGGATTTTTTCTGTTTCAACTTTCTAGATCAATTTGAACATAGAACATTAAAAAAACAAAAAAATTGTTTAAAGATAGCGATTAACACTTATCCTATAATCTTATTTTTTTTCAAGTGACAGCAATAAAGAGTTCAAAATTAAAGTTTTATCTAGCTAGCAATGAAATTTGCCAGTTCGGCTGTTCTTAGTCAAAAAAAGCTGTTAAATTGAATGTAGTATATTTAAAACACGATGCTTGCAATTTAATAAAGTTTTTAATAAACTAAGTTGTAATAAAGTTTTGGCGTGCATCAATGCAACTTGCATCAAAACTATGCATTAATTGGTGTTTTATTCAAAACCTAGTTGCTTTAAATTTACTTTTATAATATCTCTGATATAGAGTAATATCAACGGATAACACTTGAATTTTTTCTGGCTCAATTTTACAGAAAACATTTTGTTAGACCTCAATAGTTGACAGTTGAAATGTGCAACTCTTAAGTTTTTTACTGTTTTATCATAGATACTTTTCTCGAAGGGAGAAATTTGTTCAGAAGCAATTGTTAACAAAATCAGAAAGATTTGAAAATTTACTTTTTGTTGGTAGTTTTGGCGAGGAAAAAACAACTTACTTTAAGTAGTTCATCAAGCGCGGCGACGCTTGGACTGAAATTCATAGGTTCAACGTCATCCAAATCGACATCTATGTTATCTCTGATGGAATCCATTTTTGCTGAGAAACTTGCTTTATTTAAAGCAGTTGGAGGGAAATTATTTCTATTTTTCTCAAATTAATGTTTTAGAGGAACAAGTTGAGAGTGAAAGAACGTCGGAGATTGAATTGAGTTGGTAGTTGAGCTAAAGACATTTTGTGAAAAAGTGTTAGTGGCTAAGATTTTCAGTAAATACAGGCGGTTTTTGACTAGTAGTCCATTTTTTCTCTGCTACGCTGATTCAATTTGCAACGTGTGACAGTTTTATCCTAGTTTCAGCAATTTTCTATTTTTTTATTACAAAAAAAAACAATAAATTTTTTTAACTAGCTGGACGACGATCCTGGTACGCTGAAAAAGCGCTGCTAATTGATAAGATGTCCGTTTTACTTCAAGAAAAGCATTCGCTTATCTAGACTAATTTATCAAACAAAATATTTATATCATTTCTATAGACCTGAGCTAAGTTTTATTAATCAAGGAGTTCGGAAAGATGATTTTTTCTACCTTAAGAGTTTGGTTAAATTTGAGCATCGAACATTACCAAAGCTTTGACGGCTCAATTGCCATTCGACAATTGTTTGCGAGTTGTTTACGCCGGCAATCTAAATGTCAGCAAATTCCTCAACAAAAGTCTTTTTGCGCTCCAAAAATATTCATTTTTTATTTAATCAATGCAAATCAAAATATATAATTCTCATGATAAAAACTTAACAACTCTGTCGCCTTTTCAAAAAATTGTGAACCGAAATTGAAGAAAGAAAAACAAAGCAATCCAATTTTTTGTTACCAATTTAAAAAATTTGTCGAGCATCCGCTATTTTTATGCTTGCATCAGTTCTAGAATTTCAAAAGCTCTGGAACTTAATATTTTTACAATAGAAAATGTGACAAAATTTTCAACAAAAGCGTTTTCAATCACGTCCGCGAAACACAATAAAAACTTTTTTTTGATCCTTTTGAACCGCTTTGAAGATTTTAAAGAATCATCGACTAAAAGGTTTTGAGCTAGATTGCATTCTCAAAAAGATAAGACTGAAAAAAATTAACAAAGAAAAACGGTGCATTCAAATCTTGTTTAAAGTCCTATATCACAGAAAAACCACTACGTTGATGATTTTGGTAGTGCTAGATAGAGCATGAAAATCTCTAAAAACCGACACTTTTACGATTGAAACTTCTACCAAAAAAAAATCAAAAAAAGCGTTGAGGTGCACAGAAAGTAAATTATACAATCTTTGTTTAATCAATCTGAAGGACCATAAAATCTCCTATCGAGTTCAATTTGCATTTTTATAAAAATATGACCCGAAATGGAATACAAAAACTTTTTTCATTTTTAGTACCATTTGAATAAATTGACCAGAACGAATAATGAATAAAGTTAATTAGAGACAGACTTTTAGAACATTCATCATTTAGAAAGTTAGCTACTTCAAAAATTTTGAAAAAGCTGTTACCTTGAAATTCAAAAATACCAATAGTTATACAATCAAAAAACCAAAAAAATCAAGTAAAATCTTAGTCAGCAGAATCTCAAAGTTGAAAAAATATATACTTTGCAATTATCCAAATCACCATAAAAACTCCTAAGAACCACACTTTTAAATGGATTTGAGCAAGTTTTGATCAAGAACTTTCTTAACAGAATCATTGGAATGTTTTAGTATCTTGGGTCATAAAAAGATCGAATTAATTGAAATGCCCGGCACTCTTTCTCTGGAGGTATAAATATGCAGAGAATATCAAAGCTCTGAACAATTTTAATTTTCAAATTGGGAAAAATTCAGTTTCAAAATTGGGCCTTTTATTTGCTGGCTCATTTGTGGCGTAACTACCACAACCTAAAATATTTTTTTTTCTGCTGTACGTAACTTTCAATGTAGTTGCCTGAAGTGATTCACTCCTAAAATTTGTTATTTTACTAGCCTAAACCTCATATGTTTACCTTTGTTTGTTTTTTTTTCACTTGAAATCTTTTATCGGCCCGAATGATTTCGGCTAAATTTTTATTAGCTTAGTTATCTAAGCGTTTGTCGTTTCAAAAAAAAAACACTCTTGTTGCATTCATCTCCGGGTCGCTAAAAATGCTCTAACTTTAGAAAAGATTACTCAATTTCAAAGATAGCATTTTTTATGGCAATTGTGTTTTAATTTTAGGTAAATTTACAAAAGTTTTGTGCTTCATTTGCCTCTCGATAACTTTTTGTCAATTTTTGTTAAAAACACGTCAACAATTGTGTTACTGGACGTGTTTTGCACAAAATTTAAACATTCTTTCAGACAAAATTTTGAAGTATTTTTTTAGAATTGGTATCTGCTAGCTTTCAATGCTTCACATATTTTCGTATCGGGCGTTGTGAGAAGCTTCGCAACGCCTCTGTGTCTAATGAATACGCGAGTCTAATAAAAACGAGTTAAAAAACAATCATTACCCATTTAATCAATCCAAATCAACCTACAGTCTCCTAGGAGCATAGGCTCAAAATTTCTGAGTACCTTTTCAATTAAAATGTAAGCCCCCCCCACCCCCGAAACACTAGAAAGAAAAACTACTACTTTTTTATAGTAATTTTTGAACGAATTGACTAGTTTGAGAAAAAATATATGTAAATTGGCTAATTTTACAGAAGGAAATTTTTATTACACTCATTTTATAGAACATCCGCTATACGATGATTATGAAAGTGCTGGCTGTTTCAAAATTTCTAAACATGGTTACTCTTACGATTGGAATATCAACAAAAAGCGCTTTCACTCTACTGCACAAATAACGAATTAAATTTATTTGATCAATCTGAACCACAATAAAGACTCTTAATGAGAGCACGATTGAATAGTTTTGACCTAGGTTGCCTTTTCAACATGATCTGACACGAAATAAAAAAAAACGAAGCTCTCGAATGAATCGATCTGTTATAGAAATAGTAATGTAAATCGGCTAAAAGTTACCTGAGATCTTCTAAAAACGCCCTTTTCGTAGAAAGTTAACTGCAGCAGCAATTTTGAAAGTGCAGCGTAGCCAGTGCTTCAAAAGCTTTAAATAAAAAAATTTCACAAATAAAACAATCGACTGAAAATTTTATTTATAAGCTTTTTCACTCAATTCTGAACTTTATTTACCAAATGAGTTAATCCAAGATTTCATTTAGGCTCCTTAAAAGTGCAAATTTGTTGGGAATTGATTTAAATTTTCTTTTTATAAGGAAATGACCCAAAACAGAAACAAAAAACCAAAGTTTTACTAATTTTTGCTCTAATTTGATCGAATTGACTATTTCTACAAAACGCACATAACTTGACTCTCTTATATCACAAAAAGATTAACAACTAAAGGTTGATGACAGCATTTGTGTAGTTTTTCTGACTTTCGAAACAAGTTATGGAAATTTTGTGCTCAGGTCGGTTTTTTCTCTCTAGGGGAATTCTCAAATTTTGAAGCAGAAACTTTTGACGGATAGTTTCATGAGAAATATTTTTGGTTCCCTGAGATAGAAAAAAAGGAGAGAAAAACTGAGGTTTCACCTGGTGCTTGTTTTGTAATTTTATCTACTGCTGCATCTCTTTGGGAGCAATTCGGGGAAGTTTTATTGTGATTCATTGCGAATCTTTTCACTTACTTTGCGATAGTATATTCAAAATTAGATAAAGAACGCAAAATATATTGCGTTTTTGTCGGAAAACAGACAAAAAAAACCATGCTGAAATTAGATAAAGAACGCAAAATATATTGCGTTTTTGTCGGAAAACAGACAAAAAAAAACCATGCTGAAACCATGCTGACCGAATTGAGGAAAAATTTTTAATCTGTTTAAAAATTATTAATTGCAAAAAGACTTGCGGGCTCCGTGATAGTCTGTTGTTTTGGGAATCGAATAACTTAAAAACCTCATTGGCTTATCTGATGTCTCTTGAAATCAGAACCTGAACCAATTTTGCTTAAGAAAAACTCATACTTTAAAACCTTAAAAAATCTGTACATAGTTAGCGAGAAGGGTACTTTGCAATTATTTGTGCATAGAAAGCCAAATTAACCAAAAAATTGCTTTCAAACAAAAATTGTTTGATGGAACAATCGAAAAACCAAGGAAATCAATCATTGTGAAACTTACTTTTTTTGTTCGAAAATATATTTAACATAAACACCGCGTGTAGCTAGTAGCGAGTAGGAAACTTTACAAGGAAACTTTGATTATAACAAAAGAATCGTTGACTGCAGTTCATTGAAACTCAATGCACCACAAATCTGGTCGTCAAAATCCACTGATCTGGAGAACATTTCTTGAAATGTTTTTTTTTAAATCCATTGATTAACTGTTTTTTATCTGCATGTTGCGTTTTTTTTTGTTTTGTGTAACAAATAGCGATAAAGATGAAGCAGCTTTTGCATTTAATTGGTCACTAATTCCGCAGCGCAGTTTTGTGATTCTATTTGTTAAGGTATGTGCACGGAATCCGCGTACTTATAAGCACAAAAATAGAAATTACAAGAAGTATACGCCTAGTTTTAATGGTTCTTCTCCCTTTGAGGGAGGAGGATGTTGACGCTCAAAATAAAAGAAAAACATGAATACACTGGGTAAGATTCAACTAAGTTCACTTAAATTTTAAAAACAATAGTCCGGGCCGCTCGGGTACGAGTCCAACTCTGCCGTTAACTTCATATACCATTTTTATTGTAACTAAAGGAAGAGGGGTCTTTTTCATCCACCGCAGACAGTTTTTTCGTCTTTTTCTGATACAAATTTGGACCAACCAAACTTGACCGTTTAATCAACAAACTGGGCACATCGGCTATTGTAATTTTTATAGATTTTTGATTGATCTCATGGTTGTTTTTGCTCATTTTCTTTTCAAGTCGATGCCGTTTAAATATGCAATAACTTCAAATATAATTTTCGAAATCTGGTTTTATCTACGGTCGTTCTAGGATCTTAACCCTGTCGGAAAAAAGTTTGTTGAGTTTTTCAATCTAAATGACAATCATTGATGTCATGGAAACCTGCGAGTCCACACAAACGTTTGAAAAGTTCGTAGGGGTAATCACTCTCCACTGTCGATAGGTTGCCGTACCTGATGAACCCTAAACCATCGTCAAAGGAGGCAATCACGACAATGATTTGACTTTAGGCGGTAACTTCATGACAATGTTGGTTTTGGTTCTCCTCATGTGAACATGGACCACTTTGCTGTATTGAAGCTTGCTCAGATCTGATGAGCCTTCATTTTAATTATTAAGAGCTGCTTTTCCCCCTGCTGAAAAAAGTGGAACGAGATCAATTTTAGTATCAAAAAACTTTGTTGATTTGATTGAAATCAAATTTAGTTTGAAAAATGTTCAGATCAAAAAAATTAAACGAAGATGGATTTGATCAAATTAAAATTAAATTAGATTAATTTGATCTAAGCTCCGAACTACAAAAAAAAATCAATTTATGTTGATTCAAATTTGATTTGAACCCCTCTTTTTGACTTTTCATAGTTTTGTCTTTGGTAAATTTTAAATAGACTTCAATCAACTTGAGACCAATTAAATCGATTTAAATTGACTCAAATTGATTTTCATTCATGTTTTATACTAATCATGTTAGACTTCAGGAATGTTTTATTATTAAATCGGAGAAAAATTGGTGTTCTGATGGTTTTCAACTTAAAGTTTGATCAAAAAACTGTAAGAATGAGTAAGAGCTAAGTTAGTTGCTCCTAATCTTTTTTTTTACTCACTTTTAAAAAAAATTGCAGAAATTGTTGACTTTAAAGTTGTTATATGAAGAAAAATTGCTCACCGTTTTCTATTACGGTGGGATTCTGTGATTGCAAAATCTTATATGTATCATCCTAAAACTAATAATTTGTGTTAAACCAACACTCCTGGAGTGAAGTAGATTACACTCGCACAGGCTGAGATTTCTCTTGAGCACGAAATTTTAATCAACAACAACACAACCCTTAAAAAATTGATAAAACTAGATTCAGTTTTTGGCGTTCAGTTTTTTGAAAGAATCCATTTAAAATTTTGTTTCATTGATTCTGTCTGGGGATTGATTCTGTCTGAGTTGCATCATTATAGAGCATTTACTTAGGATAAGTTAAAAGCGGATAACTTTGCTTCATCTTTTTTTGAACTGCAGGAACCATTGCCTCACTTTTCTAAAACCACACAAACTTATTTGTGCTGTTTTTACTTCTTGGTTGTCAAACAAAATATTGCAAAATAAAACAAGACTGCTCGTATCAAGGCGAAGCCCTGAATGTTCCGACTGCCTTTTAAGGTTTATGGAGCAGCAGTAATAACATAAAAAATGAAATGAAATAAAATAAAATGAACATTTTGTTTTGTAAAATTTGTTATTTTTTATGAGAATCATCCCCCCACACGCCATATAAAATACAAAAGATAGATTTCATTCCTTGCAACAAATCAATTATGACAAATGAGCTTCGCTCAACCAATTTGGAACGATTTATAAGACGGATTAAATTTCTGCTTACGCGTCAATAGCGCGAAATATATTGCGCGTTATTGTCCCAAATTGGCCAAAATGGCAATCTTTAAACACCCATAATTTTACGAAAAATGATCACTAGTGAAATAACTTTTTAAATTTGAGCTCAAGACAACAAAACTTTTTGAGTGATGTTAAAAAATTCCGTCAAAAATGGCTAGGTAAAAAGTCGAAATTTGTCTGAAGAAAAAAAACTCAACCCGAGCACAAATATTCCGTTACTTTTGTATCGAAAGTCGGAACAAAAAACCCTTTCATTATTTTTTAGCTTTGCTATTGAGTAATGCCCTCTTTCCCTTTGTGAGACTAACATATCGTAAAATACTTTACTCTCGTGATTTAAAAAATCCTTGAAATTACATTTGTTTAATAATTTTCTGAAACGTTTTGTTCAATTTATTCTTCCTTCAATAAGTTGTTGGTAATAAATTCATATTTTTATTAATTCGCACAAATTTCAGGTTTTTTGATTGAGTAATTTTAGAATTCCAAAACGATCCACACTTTAGCCCTTCAAAAGAAAACTCGAATTTTGAATCTTCCATAGCGTTAGTCCCATCCTTTACTTTGTTCAAAGCCTTTGTTTTACGCAATTACTGTTCCGACTTTCGATACAAAAGTAACGGAATATTTGTGCTCGTGTTGGGTTTTTTTTCTCCAGACAAATTTCGACTTTTTAACTAGCAATTTTTGACGGAATTTTTTTATATCATTCGAAAGCTATAGTTGTCCTGAGCTTTAAATTGAAAGAATATTTCACCTATGATTATTATTCGTAAAGTTATGAGGGTTTACAATTGCCATTTTGGCCAATTTGGGACAATTAACGCGCGATACAATTCGAGCTGTTAACGCGTAAGCGGAGATTTAATCCGCCTTAGAAAGCGTTCCAAATTGGGTTGAAAGAAGCTTATTTGCCATTATTGATTTGTTACAAGAAGCGAAATCTATTGTTTTGTACTTTATATGGCGTGTGGGGTGATGATTTTCATAGAACAATTTTCAAATTTTATAAAAGTTTTTCTTTTTTTCTATGTAACTACTGCTCCATAAACGTTAAAAGGCAGTCGTAACTTTCAGGGCTTCGCCCTGATACGAGCATCCTTGTTGTGATTTACTTGCAAATCACAACAAGGAAATACACAAGGTGTATTTTATTGGATAAAACTTGATGTTATATAAAAATTAGTTCCATATCAACTCTTGATTGTGGATCGCACCAAAATCAAAATAATCAAAAAAACCCTCTAAAACTGCTTCGCAGTTGACTGCAATTGTTCTAGTTCATTTCGTGCCAAATGCTTAAAGTTATCGGATATAGTTCAAAACTTATCAGTTTTGTCTTTTTCAATGTTTTTCTCCGTCTTCACTCCCTATTATTACGTCCACAACATTTTTCGGTTAATTAGAACGCACTCACAAACTTGAGACTGAAACTTGATTCTGCAGAAAAAATATTTTATGATTTTCTTAAGATAGCCCATTTAGGTACATAAATTAATTTAGAACAGACTAAAAGCATTTTTGCAAGTTAATGAAATTCATCAAAGTGTCAATAAAATATTTTGAATATAACTATTTTTTTGTTTTAAAGATTGAGCAAAATTTCTTAATGGTCAGAGAGCAATAGTGACAGGAGCAGAATTTTTTTACACACACTATTGAGATGAAAGGAACCCCTTTTGAGTTTTGCAAACTTAAGGGCTACCGCGGTATGAAATAAAAATATGCAATATTTTTCAAATGTCAATTTTCATTATCAAGGCTATATGCGCAATTATGTAAGTTAAAATACAAAGAATTGAAAAGACAAGTTAGAACATTTTTCGTGCAAAAAAAAACTACTTATTAGTTATACTCAGAGTTTCGTTTCAGGCCAAACATCAACATAAAAAAGTAAAAAGAAAAACAGACCTCCTATTTTTATTTCCAGTTTTCTCTATTGTTTGATGGTCAAAAATCTGAAAATAACAAGTATGAAATGAGTATAAAAAAGAAAGAAAAATCAATTTAAACATTTTCATTGCTACTCGAAATCCGTATTTTTTATTGAAAGAGTGAAACGGACAATTTCGTTTTGCGCGGATAATTTAATTGAACAGTGTACAGCTAGAGAGATCAACAGATTGTCTGAAAAGATGAAAGGCCAGCGCAGTTTTTAGCTCTATTCCGAAATTCGAAACAAGTAGCGTGAATTTTCTTTACTATGAGCAACTTAACGCATCTTTCCAATGAAGAATTTTTTCTAGTCAAATTCATTGGCTATAAAAGTTATAGCGATCACTTATCTCGCCTAACTCATATTGCGACAGTTCGACGTGAATGTCACGTGACACGTTTCAAACCCACTCTGAAACTTTTGGTTTTCCCTATATATCAACTACTACGCATCAAGTTGCGAAACCGCGATGAAAATTGATAAAATTCTTTAACCTATAATGTATATCTTACAAACCATCAGTTGATTGGTCCTTTAAACCAAACTTCTAAAAACTATTAAGATTCATCTGTTTTAGTAAAGTATCAGGCAAAGTTTACGTTTTATTGGTTTTGCAACGCAAACTTGTAACAATTTGTAATGAATTGTAATATTTGAATAAAAAGTGAAGTTTATTTGTTTTCCTATCGCGGTACAAACTAGGATTTGACCTCAAAAATGATTTTGTTTCTCATAACATTAATTTTTTCAATTTTCGATGGAATTTGTTTTTGTTACGACATACGATGCCCTGAAGTACTATCCAGCATAGGGGTGACTATAAGTGAATTAGAAGGAACCTGGTTTGAATCAAAAAGGACGCTTTACTCCCCAGAAAACCCGCAAACTTGCAACTCTTTGGAATTCAAAAAAGGTGAGTTCGATGTTGCTGGTTAGTTGGATGTTGCTCGATGTTGGTGTTTCTAAAAAAGGTATCTTCTAATTAAAAAAGTTGTTCAGTCAAATAACTATTGGGATTTTTTACCCCTTTCCCCCTTTTCAGTGTTTCTAGTTTTTGTCCAGGTAGTCCAATCTCCATGAAAACTCGCATTTGACTCTTATACGCAATAAAACACAACCAATTTCGTGATTAAAAACCTCGTAAAGTCAATCATAACACTGAAAAAAAATGTTCGGGTGCAAAAAATAGCAAATGGGTGAACGTTTGCAGAGACAAATTTTTATTTAAAAAGGTGAACATTTTCAATTAGCTACAAAAAGTGCAAAACTCAAAAATTAAACATCGAATTAAGTTTTTCTGTCATTTTGGTTCAAATTACTTTCGTCTTAATTTTCTTCTGAATGAAGCAAAGCAAAACAGTACTCATAAATATGGTGCAAAAGAATTTTTGTACATGATATTGTTTACGCATGCGATTAGCAAGCGTTATCAAATCGGAATAAAGATTTTTTCTAGTTAGCAATGAGTTCAATGAAATCAGTTAAATCAATAATGCTGACAAGCCAAATTTCACAAAAATTCCAGTTTAACTACCGGGTTCTGCTGATGATTTTTCGGCTTCATGGTTGCCGACTTAAGCTCTGTCGGTTTAGTTTCTAAATTATCTAGTTCCTGTTTGATAAAACAGGCTATAAGTAAATATATGTATTCGAGTTTTTTTTTGAAGTATCCTCCCGTTCCCCTGTATGCCTGCATACTTCCCTTGTAATTTTTACTCAACTTTCTACAGACTTCGAAAAAAGGTGTGGGGTGGAATTTTTGCCCCATATTTTTTTTTACATTTTCTCAAAAGCTATCCTGCCAAATTTTATATTCAATAGAGAGAACGTATTGCGAGAAACGCCTCTGCAATAGCGATTATACCCAAATTTTTTGAATCCCAAATATTATGGCACTCGGAAAAAACAAACTTTCGATTTAAACCGTTTTTTGAAATTTTTTTTCTCAAAAACTACGTACGCAAGTCTGAAGATCTTGGGTTCAATGAATGGAGCAGGATTTGAAGCTCTCTTGCTTAAAAAACTACTCCCAAAATCGTAATACAATAATTAATGGCCCTCAGAAAAGTGAAAACTGATTTTTGGACTGTTTTCTTTTTGAGGTTTTTGACTTTTATCTGAAACTACTTTTTCAAACTTGAGTTCATGGGATCGATGTAAATAACAAGTTAGGTGAAGCCTACGTGCATAAAAAGCTCTACCCAATTTGTTGACATGAAAAGTAATCGTCCTCGGAAAATTCCTTTTTTAAAATTTTTGACCGGTTTTTGAAACTTTTTGACTTTTCTCAAAAACTACCCGCCAAAATCTGAATTTTTGGTTCTAATTGAAAAAAAAGGGGCGTGGGAAGCTTCCCTGCTTATCTCTGAACCAAAAATTTAGGATGTTAGCATAAATCTCTTTAACAAAAAAAATCGACTCTGCTTAAATCTCTCTATCAAAATTTAGGATCTTAGAAAAAGACAAAATTATAATTTTTTAACCGTTTTTTAAATTTTCTTTCTTTTCTCGAGAACTAACCTCCCAAATCTGCGATTATTAGTTCAATAGAGAGAACGAGTCATGCCAAACTCCCCTGCATTAGAAACTATGCCAAATTGTTATTACCTTAAAAGTTATGGCCGTCGAGAAGTCAAAATTTTCTAAGTTTTTCAATTTAGTTCTCGAAAACTACTCCCAAATCTGAGGCGACAAAAATATGTTATCATAATGGCACTTCTCTCAACTTTTGCACTTATTCCCGCTTTGTCAGTTTTGGGAATTTATTATTTTAGTAATTTTCAAAGTGACAATCTTTTGACCTCTTTTTTAGTTAAAAATAAGTCATCAATTTGTGAATTGTGCAATTTTTGCTTGTTTCGATTTATTATTTTGCCCGTTTTTTGGCATCAGTATGTATTCTTCGAAATTATCAAATAATTACTTCCAGCTTCAGCTTGTCTCTAGTCTACTTTGCTTCTGGGTGGTGGAGATCAACGTATTTCCGCTTTGAGCCATTTGAAAAGATCGTTTTAAATTTTTTGGGTGACACATCATTTTTTCAAGTTGATTCAAGTTTTCCACAAAATACAGAAAAAATTACTTCTAATTTTTACTAATGTAGTAACTGAGTTTGTCTGTCGGCTAAATAAATCAATAACCCAAACTGAAAAAACCTAATGTCAAGTCTGTTCGATAAAATTTGATGTCGGGACAGTTTGGTTTGTCCTCGTTTGAGTCCACAAAATCGAACAACAAAATTAGAACGAAATTTTTTGAAAAATCGTAACAAGTTATAGATGACTGGAGTCAACTAGCAAATTTTTAAATTGCCTTCATTTGGCTCAATTTCATGCATCAGTTAATTTGTCTTTGATCGACCTTCGCTATAATTGACATATTTTAGTTAGTTCACTTGTGTCTCGTCTGTTGTCTCAATCCATTTCGCATAAACTGCTCAAAGACGCTGCTGAGGGAAATTATTTCAATTTGTTCATCTTATTATGTGTTGTCGCTAGTTTCAGACGATTTAAAAAAATGTTCTATTTTGTATGGTTTTAAGATGACTAGATACGAAATTATCACATGATTTGTGGTTTGTTCGCTGTTTTTTGTTTCAAAAACTAGCGACATTTGTTTGTGCATTATTTTCTTGAAGTCTGAATCAAGTTGAGGATAGTTCAAGGTCCAAATCAAAAATGTCAAGCAAATGAAAAACATTTATTGTTCCGACTTTCGATACGAAAATAACGGAATATTTGTGCTCCGGTTGGTTTTTTTTCTTCAGACAAATTTCGACTTGTTAACTAGCCATTTCTGACGGAACTTTAAAAAATATCATTCGAAAAGTTTTGTTGTCTTGAGCTCAAATTTGAAAAGATATTTCACCTGTGATCGTTTTTCGTAAACTTACGGGGGTTAAATTAGGGACAATTAACGCGCGATATATTTCGCGCTCTTAATGCGTAAGCGGAGATTTAAACCGTGTTAAAAATCGTTCCAAATTGATTGAAAGAAGCTTATTTGCCAAAATTGATTTGTTACAAGGAGCGAAACCTAATCTTTTGTACTTTATATGGCGTCTGAGGGGATGATTTTCATTTAAAAAATTTTCAAATTTAAGAGAAATTTTTTTATTACATTTAATTTTTTTCAATGTTTTTACTGCTCCAGAAACCTTTAAAGTACGAGCAGTCTTGCTTCGCCCTGGTACGAGCAGTCTTGTTTCATTAGAGCACCGGTTCACAATATTTTGCATTAAAACTTTCACAGCATCTGTTACACAGATAAATTGTTCTTCTGATGGCGTTTCTTTTTTTGTTCTGCAGGTGATTGTTAAAGAATAAAAAAATCTAGTATGAGATCCTATTTAAATAAGGGTTTTGTTTTTAAAATCAGTATAACAACCAGTGTCGACTGGTCTTGCGTCGACTGGTCTTGTGTCGACTGGTCTTGTGTCGACTAAAAATCAGTGTCGACTGGTCTTCTTTTTATTAGGACCATGTACTGACTTGTACTGACTGCAAATTTAGCTTTATACTACATTTATTTTGAAAATTCAATTACAGCATTTTCTTTCGGTTTCATTTTTTAATTTTAACCAATCTGCATTTTTTTCATAATTTTTTTTGATAGCCGAAAGGTTTTTTCATCCAAATTTTTTTGGGCTTTTTGGTCCTAGAAATCATCTTGGGAATTAAAATTTGCATAGAATATTCAGTGCTACTCTTTTTAGTATGAGTGAAACGAACTGACTCAAAAGTTTATTATACGTTCTTGAAGCCTCATAACTTCGCGAACAAAAAACTAAAACTTTCCTCTTTTACTTCTCTCTCAAGCTGTGCTCTGGTAATTTTAAAAAATATAAATCGAGATTAAACATTTTCATACTTTTTTCTCCGACTGCTCGTAAACTGTCGTCAATTCAAGGTCGTTCTTGCTCAAAGTTTTACAAATCAGGGCAAAACCTTGATTGTTTGACTGTCTTGTAAAAAGTCTGGAATAGGTGTTGGTAGGAAAACCAATAAGTTTATAAACAAAAACAAGAGTGCTCGTATCAGGGCGAAGCCCTGATTGTTCCGACTGCCTTTTAAAGTTTATGGAGCAGTAATAACATTAAAAAATTAAATGTATGAAACAAAATGAGTTTTTTTTTCTAAAATTTGAAACTTTTTAATGAAAATAATCCCCCCACATGCCATATAAAGTATAAAAGGATAGATTTTGCTCCTATAGCAAATCAATTATGGCAAATAAGCTTCTTTCAACCAATTTGGAACGATTTCTAAGACGTATTAACACTCCGCTTACTCGTTAATAGCGCGAAAAATATCGCGCGTTAATTGTCCCAAATTGGCCAAAAAGGCAATCTTTAAACTCTCACAACTTTACGTAAAAAAATCACAGGTGAAATATCTTTTCAAATTTGAGCTCATGACAACAATACCTTTCGAATGATAAAAAAAATTCCGTCAAAAATAGCTAGTTAAAAAGTCGGAATTGGTCTGAAGAAAAAAATACCCACCCCGAGCACAAATATTCCGTTACTTTCGTATCGAAAGTCGGAACAATAAAAATCTCCTCGCATATGACAAAAAGACGTATTTACTTCTACCAACACAGTATTTGAATTAATAAGCTTACATTAATTTGATTTAAATTGCTTCGGATTTATTTGCCGCGTATGCGTTACAAGCTGCAACATATCACAGGTTAATAATTTTAAATTGACCGAATAGGCAAATTTCAATTAACTAAAAGTTTAGAAAACACAATTGTAGATGAATTATGTTGGCAATGCCGTGCGCATGGAGTGGTATCTTCAGAGTGAAGAATTCTAAATTTCGAAAATTTCTTGGGGAAAACAAATTTTTTTTTCAAAAAAGAAAGAAGAAAAAAAAAAACATTTTTGTTCTCTGTCATGTTTCTGGAATAAAAGAAAAAATATCTGACTTATTTTTTATATGAAATAGTCTATTAAATTAATAGTGAATTTTCATTACTAACTTTTGACTTTTCAGTATCATCAAAAACAATGAGCGTCAATATTCGAGGTCTATCTTTTTACTCAGAGCAGACAACACAGATAGCAAAAATAACACTCTCTGAACCTATTAACAACAAAACTATCATAAACGAGTTTGACTTTGGATTTGTTAACAGCGTGAACCCATTCGATGACCCAATTGTTCATATTATTATAACTGATTTCAAACAAAATGATTATATTGTTCTTTATTCCTGTTACGAAACTACTATTGGCAATTTTTTCTTGGGTTCGACTGAATCTGCATGGATACTACATCGAAACCATGAAATGGACCCAAGATCCATAGACGACATTGAAAAGCGTCTGCTTAAGTCAACTTCTGATAGTGAGAGAGCAGAATCACTGTTAATTTGGACCTGGAACAATAGCTGTAACGACAACTACATAAAATATGGAAATCATTCTTCTTTAGCTGATTTCTGATTTCAACATCAATCCGATTTCTGCTTTCAGCTATGAAAATTCTATTCTAGATTTATTAAACTGGTGAAGAAATATTATTGAGACAGTTAACAAAAATCAAACTTTAAAAGAACATAGGCATAAAAAACGTAATGGTTTGCTGAAATGTGACTCATGTTATTAAAACAAATTTTGATCAATTGAACGAATCGTTTTACCAGCTTTGATTTTTAAACCAGTTTTCATCAGTTAATCAATGCAGGACTGGGAGAATGATAACGCGTGCTGGAATGAAGTCAAAGGCGGGCAGTTATTCAAGTCATATGTTTTGATCCAACCCAAATTCAAGCTAATCAAAAATTGTAGAGGGCATGATGTTCTAGGAAATCAAAACAAAAATTTGCTCTTGTATTAAGTTCGAAAAAATTTGTTTTCTGTTAGGCAAGCATGATCAAAATTTTTCTATTTACACCAATTATTCAATGAGGCAAGGAGTGAGCAATTCAATGTTTTTTGACTTTTTTATTATTGTGCATATTATTTGAAATTTTTATTAATAATATCCAATGAAAAATCAAAAATTTTTTCATCAAAGCGTCAATTGAAAACGTTTTAAAATATATATTTTGAGGAAATCAAGCATATTTTCAATAGTTTTTACCTAACTGCTCCAATTAATTTAAAAAATGAAACATAATAAGTTCGAAGTTCTATGATTTTCAATGAAACAACGTTACTTTTTCTTCAATCAAATCTAGTAAAAATTTCTTTTGATTTTTTGATTGATGTTTCTTCCGACGTATTCGGGGACATGTTAATGAAAAATGAATATTTAGCTTAGAAAAAGACCTAATGTTTTAGTATAGGTTTTGACAGTTTTTTGACCTAATTTGCCAGCTGTGATTTTTCTGCTAGTTGTCCTCAAAACGACTTAAGTTTTTGGTATAAGTTTTGACGGTTTTATTGAACTAATTTGCCAGCTGTGATTTTTCTGCTAGTTGTCCTCATTGTACGACCAGTACTGAGAAATCAAGGGTTGGACAGCGTGATAGAAAATTAATAAAAAACAATTACTCTTGCTTCGATTTTTTAAAAAAATGTTATCTTACGATCAAATTCGGCCGGTTTTGCAAACTATTAGCAGTTGGGGTAATAATGAACCGAGTCATTTTTATGGTGTTTTCAAAAATGCATATCCTTGTTAAAAATTGCTCACTAAATGCCAAGCTATGTTAAAAAAACGATCAAGTGAACTAAAAATTTAAAACTGATAACTTCAAAATTCTGAGATTTCTGAGAAGAAGTCAACACAATTGTTCCCACTTCAGTCAATTTTTTATAATTATATCGAAAATTCTAATTTTAGATTTTTTATGAAAATCTGGCCAATGATAGATGAATATTGAATTTATTCAAACAAAATTTAGTAGCTGTGGTTTTCAAATTAGATTTTGGGCAATTTTGTGCAATTTTACGTTTCAATTTCCGAAATTCCACCCACTAAGCAAAAACTTGAAAATGACAGTTTCAAATACCTACATCCCAAGTATTACTATTTTAGAAACATACAGTGCTAGATGAGTTTACACTGATGTTTTTAGCTTTGGGGTCCAAATATGAACTTACAACCTAAATGTAATCTGAACATTCTTGTGCTTTTCGAGAAACTAGAACAGATAGCTTCCATGATACATCTTTACAATCTAAATTCGTTTTTAGAGGTTGTAAAACGGTCTTTTGGGAGCGGTGATAAAGTGATCACTCTCCGCCTCTCAATCAAAAAGGTCGTATGTTCGAGGCCCATCTTGATCTGTGTTGGTTGCTTGAGGATGATTCATCACCCCCAGCCCGGAAAAATAACCAAAATACCTTGCTCGCAGATCTTAACAAGGGTCCAACAGCGGTTATCCGCGCAGAGCTGAACAGCTCGTATGTAGGCCCTTTCGCTTGTGAAATTGTCTTAAATTAACTTAATTTAACTTTAACATGGTTCCTGCAAACCACAGAAGAACAATCAGCAAGTTTTTTTTCATGTTAGTTTTTGCATATTTCACATGCATCAACAGTAAATCAATTAATTTTTGCAGATGAAAAAAAAGATGAGTTGATTTTCCAAATATTTAAAAAGTGATACATTTTTTTCAAATGATTTTTTAAAATAAAAAACCGCTTTTGATCCGATGTTGGTAAAGCTCTCAATACTCGGAAAAAACAAACGAAAACAAACCATTTTTTAAAATTAGATGCCTAAACATGGATCGCGATTCCATATCTTTTCAATCAAAAATAACGAAAAAAAACTTGAAAAAATTTGTTTCTAATAAACTCTGATCTTCTAAATTGACTGGTTTTGCTGAAGCATTTGCTACTCAAACTTTTTGGGTCCGACTTCCAAACAAATGGAGGAAATATTTGAGCTTGAGATAATTTCTTTTTGTCAAACAAACTTTTATTTTTTACTGGCAATTTTGACGGAAACTTTCATGGTACGTAAAGGTTATTGATCACGTCTTCAAATAAACATTTTCAAACCACTGGCTCATAAATTGATTGGCATTGAAATGACTTTATATCACCTTCCGAATTTCTGCACACAATCATTTTTTGAGCATACAAAAACAGAATAGTTGGATTATTTTGAGTCGCATACTATTTAGAAGCTTTAACTCATTTTTTTCATTTAAAAAGTAGGTGCCATAATGGTGGCGCGGCAAGTTTTAAATAAAACTAATTTCAATCTTTTGAAGTTTTCTCAGTTGGTGTAACTTGGTTTCACTCCTCTCTCTATCGTGGCATTTGGAATTGCATCACCAGTCTGTATTGGTGTTTAGTTGTGTACCAGACGGCGGCTTAGATATAACAAAAATACTTTCTCTGCACTGAAAACATTGTAAATTCTTCCCCTACTCAATATTAACGCAGCTACTTTTCAAACGGCGCCATTCATTATACATCTTGAAATTTCTTATGTGTTGATCATAGGCAGTTTCAAAAGTGTTTTATAATCTTCGTTCCCACTTTATGAAAAAAAATCTTTTTTTTTGTGCTCTGGGTAGTTTTTGTTAAGAATATATCCGTTTTTGATGGCATTGGCGAGAGAGCGGATTGCAAAAAAAGCTCACCGGAAAACAAAACAAAAACTGTTTTTCATTAAAAATCTGTCTGCACGGTCAACAAATTTTTAATCACTGTCTGCACGGTCAACAATTTTTTAATCAGACCCAAGAATGACCTTTCAGGGCAATTGTTGGAAAACTTAGAACAAAAAGATTGGCGGGTGTTCCTCTAAGTTTAGGTTGTTCCGAGCATTCGAAAAATGGGTAGGAGCTTTGTATTCGGGTCTGTTTTAGATTTTTATCTCTTTTTTTCGGCTACCAGAATTAATCATCCTAGAGAGTTGAGTGATCCATCTTAATAGAGCTCTTTTACTCATAACTCGGCCGAAATTTAAAACAATTCGGAAGCGTCAATTCGAAGCAAGCGACAGTTAGCCGCACGATTAACTGCTAAGTGGGAAAACAAGAAAGGATGCGAGTTCGGCCGAAGGACGGCATAGAGCCTTCCAGATATATACTGAAAAAAAAACGAACAATAAACTCATGGTTAACCTTTCATTATTCTAACTTTCCCTGCGCTGATTGAAGTAGTATACAATTTTTATGATTTGGAAAAACTTCGCGGCTATAAAAAAAGTTATACGGATCCGTTGTCAGGGGCTACAATATGTTCAGTTGTCAATCATCTTAGTTGCTATTCTTTATTTACTTATCTCTGAGATTTCTCATACTATAATTAAGTGTGAGTTTGGTACCTGCCTGTCAATCAACTTAGAACTGTCTAGCTGTTATGTAATGACCTCTAGTTCACTCTCTTATTTATGCGAACTAGAATACAGTCAATTGAGTATTTAACAGCCATCGTTTTATCAATCCTTGTTATGGCGCAGCCAGTGGATGGAGGGGGGAAAAACGCCCTTGGCATTGTGGCCTTCTGGCCTCCGAATCAGGCGGAACCACAACTCTTATGGGAACACTGGAAACAAAGATTTCATTGGGCGATGGTGGCGAAACATGGACTAGTCTCGTCGGAGTATTACTTTGCATCGACATTAACTGAAGCACAGATTTCTGACCTGGTTGACATTGGTGGAAAACCACGGGCAGAAGGTGAACGTACACTGATATCGAATCTGTACTTATGCCTGGGACACGAGGGATAGAGAGCCTTGCATAATCAGCATCCACATTTAGATATGGAAACAATTCGATACCCACGTTTTTAGGATACCTGTGTAGCTCTTTTTCAGAAAGAGCGAAACGAAACGTACAAAATGTACCAGATGTTGTCGAGGAAACAAAAGGAGGGTCAAAGCTTAGAATCGTTCTATGCAGAACTTAGTGGAATGGCGGCAAGATGCAATTTGGGCACCCAGGAGCGGAAAATGGTGAGAGACATAATTATTTTCAACATGAGGAACAGGGACGCGCAGAACGAGCTGTGTAGGGAAACTAAAACCCCGGAGGAAGCATTGAGAATCGCAATGTCATATGAAAGAGGAGACAAATACGCAAAGAGTTACAAGGGCGTCGCATCCGGTTCCACGGGAATGGCGTATCCATCGCCAGGGGGTTCCCTGCAGATCAAAACGGAACCAATCGGCAATATTCGTGAATCCAGGGGACGAGGAATGCCAAGGGGATGGGGCCAATATCCAAATCGTGGAGGAGGTCGAACACAAGAACGAATGAAAGAGCAAAGACGTTACAATTGCGATCAACCGAACTTCACCCCAGAACACCGACAACGATGCCCAGCAAGAGCCGTCACATGCAATTTTTGCAAAAAGATCGGGCACTTTGAGAGGACTTGCCAGGGAGAACGACAATCCAGGGGGACAACCGGTTGGATTAATCCAAGGGGATGAGCTATTCGAGGAAGAAGATACCCCCTCAGATGACGTGGGGCCCCAAGTTGCGGCAAATTCAGTAGGTTTCGTCAAACGAGAACTATACAGCTGGTCATCAGAAAGTTCAGACGACTACATGGTTATGGCAATTAGACGGAAGAAGGAAACAGTATTGAAAGTTGCCGGACCTAAAATCAAAATATACATTAAAGGGCACCCGATGAACATCTGGATCGACAGTGGATCGCCGATATCCATTTTAACACTAGAAGATTTGAGGAGAACAGTGGGAAGAGCGGGAATTAATTTAAAACAAGATGACATTCACGATGACGAATTCCGGGATTACAGTAACAATCGGATCAAGATGTTGGGCAGAATGGAACTCGAGTTAGCATCAAACGGCTGGAAGACGAAAGCAGAAGTCCGAGTCATAGGGGGGACCAGACCATCCATCGTGGGACGTGATTTGATGGGGAAACTCGGACTCCAGTTGATGCAAGCAGATCCAAGGGGGAAGTAATAAATATCCAGGGGACGGAAGACAATTCATGCAATGAGGGGCACGACGAACCGGAGGATGAGCAGATGGATCAATGGCAATTATACTTCAGTAAGCTATTCCCAAAACTTTTTACAAGAGTTGGAAAAATTAGGAACTACAAGGTTCAAGCAGAATTGTTCAAAAATCTTGTACCAGTGCAGCAGAAGGGACGGAGAGTGCCGGTAACGCCCCAAGAAAAGGTGGACAAGGAAATTGATAAGCTATTGACCCAGGGACATATTGAAAAGTTGAAAGAGTGTTCGGATCGATATTTTGTTTCTCCGATCGTCATCACCGTAAAAAAAGACGGGTCCGTAAAGTTAGCATTGGAATCTCGAGAGCTTAATAAACAAGTTCATAAAAACAAATACCAAATGCCAAGTATAGAAGAAATTGTAGATACAATAGGACAACTTATTTCCGAGAAAAAACAAGGGGAGGTGTACTTTACTACCATGGATCTAACGTACGCGTATGGGCAACTACCGCTTAGTGAAGAAACAAACGTGCACTGTAACTTTTCTTTGGTGGGCGGACGGTCGACAGGAACATACCGATTCCGAACAGGGTTTTACGGGCTAACATCCATGCCGGCAGAGTTCCAACGAGTAATGGACTCAATTTTGAACGAATTCCCACAAGCGAACGCGTTTATTGATGACATTTTTGTTACAACCAAGGGAACGGAAGTAGAACATATCTCCTTGGTTGAAAAGATCCTCAGGAAACTAAACCACGAAAACATATCGCTGAAATTACCAAAATGCGAGTTTGCGAAAACGAGAATGCGAGTGGCTTGGTCATCGTATAACCGAAACGGGGGTTACGCCGCTTAAACGCAAAGCATCGCCGATAGACGCATTAAAGGCTCCTATAACAGTCACTCAATTGAAATCATTTATGGGCTCAATCAACAGCTAGCATAAATATTTACCAGCGATAGCGGAGATGTCAGCTCCATTAAGGCCACTTCTCAGCAAGAAAAACGAATATAACTGGACCGCGGAATGTGAAAATGCTTTCCAAAACATTAAATTGGGGTAGCAAACATAGTTGAATTAAAACATTTTGATAATCATAAAGACATTAGAGTCGTTTGCGATGCAAATCATAATGGCCTTGGAGCGGTTTTAGAGCAATTGGGTACAGAAGGGTGGCGCCCTATCTCTTTTGCATCACAACTCATAAACGCAGCCGAGAAAAAATTTTCCACTAACGAGCTTGAAATGCTGGCGGTGGTATGGGGGGCCGAGTATTTCAGAAACTACATTTTAGGAAGATCCTTTACAGTTATCACGGACCATAAGGCTCTAACTTCATTACTTAACGGGAATAAGAAGAAAAACAAAACACTTTTTTCAAGACTGACACGTTGGCTAGACAGACTGATTCCTTTTGACTTTGTAATAGAACACAAACCGGGCGCCAAGATCGGATTAGCAGATTACTTGTCAAGGCATCCTAGCGAACCCCTTAAACCGATAAGTCAATATGATAATTTGTTCACCGTGGCAAAAATCGCTTCAATTAGAAAATCCGTTGGTTTCACAAATGATTTAAAACCCCTTGGTGAACGAAATTATCAGGATATTAAAGAAACTGGTTCTAAACAGTCTAGATGGTTTTCATCCAATCAAAAGCGAGAACGGATAACATGCCTACAAACAGCGACGGTTGAGGGCGGAAAGTCATGCGTGAAGACAACGACCAATAGGAAACAATCAATTTGCATAACGCGTAAATCAAAGAAATTCAAGGGACATTCAGTGTGCTCTATATATTGTTCCCTTGGAAGACGGTTAAATTGGCCGACATCAAATAATTCAAACAAAATGGATAGCGACTCTAATTGTTCTTTCCCAGTATTTGAAATTGAAAATGTTGGAAATATTAGAATTGATTCCCAAACTAACTCTCCGAATATACTACAACCTCAGATCAACTCTCCGCTTAGATTAGATGAAAATCTATTGAGTAGAGATGAAATATTAGTCATTGACCCTGAAATTGTTGCAATTACTAAAAATACACGGGATTCAAAAATTAATACAGTACTTTCTATACCTTCGAGCTCTTTCCTACCGTTAATCCGAATCAGCAAATTATGTCTATCATTCTCCGTGATTGCAAGGTTATCAAGAAATCCCAAGCGTTACCAGAACTATTTAATTTAGAATTTTTTGCCTCAAACATACCGGCGGATGTGAACTTAGTACGAGTAAAAGAAGCATTGGAGAAGAAGATTAACTTGAAAGAAGAACTCCTGAAGATTGGGAAGTACTGGGCCCAATACGCAAATGATTTGTCCTTACGGGACAATTGTGTGTGGTTGGATGGACGGCTGGTCATTCCTTTGCCATTACAAGTCCCAATTGAGTCGCGGATACATTTTTACCAACACAGTAAAAGAAACATGTATGAAGCAGCGCGTGACGTCTGGTATCCCTACATGTACCGCATTTTGGCAGCAAAGGCCACGTACTGTCAGCAATGCACGGAGGCGGGTAAGAACCTAAAATCGTTATTACCCAAGGGAGACATGGGGAAGGTCCTTGAACCAAGGGAACCCAATGAGTGTATACAGTTGGATTTCTGGGGGCCAATAAATTACCTAAATGAGAGTAAAAAATATGTCTTGAATGCTACGGACCGCTTCTCAAGGTGGCCATCAGCAATGGTTACTACCACTAACACGTCAGATAAAGTCTTAAAATTCCTCGATAAATACATAACTCATCATGGAGTACCTCGGAAAATCCACGTTGATCAGGGATCATGTTTTACATCTAATAAATTTAAAAGCTTCTGTAACAACGAAGGCATCGAGCTAATGTACTCCCCAGTGAATGATAATCGAGGCACGGGGTCCGTTGAACGGACAATAGGAAATTTGAAGAATTTTGTCCTAACATATGCGACTGAAAAAGAGCATAAGTCTCTAGAATCTATGGTCGATAAAGCGCTAGGTGCCCTACGATTTTCCAAAAATGCAACTACTAAATTAACACCTTTTGAAGCTCACTACGGCCGGGAGGCTAACACCGTTTTACGAAATTTTACGAAAAAACCAAGTTTGAAAAATTTGAATTGGAAGAACGTCTTAAAACAAAAATGTTTGTGTTTAGACGAAAATGATCCTGAGATGAGTAAAATTGCATTCCCTCAGCACTTGAATTGGGAGAAAAGGTCCGATTTGACCTACGCTCCAGCTTTATGCTTGATGAAGGGCCCCTATCATGCTTGATAGCGATCATCAAATGGACACATGTCCAGGAGAGGTCCATATGGACACATGTCCAGCTTTATGAAGGGCCCCTATCATGCTTGATAGCGATCATCAAATGGACACATGTCCAGGAGAGGTATCGGGAGTTGCCCCGAAAATCCAAGGGAGTGGAGACACTGGCCCTAACATCCAGGGGAGTGGAGGCGCACGCGACCTATATCAGCGTACCACCAGCAAGACCCTAAATCGGTATAAATTATTAAAATCCAATGTAATCTCTGAATCCAAACATACTATCAAGCTAAAAAACGGATCTGTTCTTAGGAAAAGTGCAGTAGCAGTAAAACCAAAACCCAACCTTCCCAAGAAACGGAAGCCGGCTACGCTCAAGGAGATGTTATCGAGCGCAAAGAAAGGGGCAGTCGAGATCCCGAAATCAAAGAGAGCAAAGGCCATGCGAAACGTACCAGTTCGGATAGTGAAGATTACCAGCCATTAAATATTATCCCTGCAAGGTTACCGGTAGAAGTGTTAGCGAGACACGAAGCAATTGCGGCGGGACAAGGCCCAAGCGGCAGTACAGCAGTAGCAGAACGTGGAACGGGAGCAAAAGCAAAATCAAGAGTGACGAGAGCGAAGCGAGGAAAAGGGGGTCCAGAAAAACAAGTAAAGGCGAGCCAGGAACGACCGATGTTAGTTGCGAGAGAGTGCCTTGTGAATAGTAGCCAAGAAGGAGACATTGAATCTGGCAGTCAAAGTGAAAGCTCGGGAACCAGAAGGAGTACTAGAAGAAGCAAGCCAGTAGATAAAATGGGAGGAGTTATGATTGAAAATATCCAGGGGCGGAACAAAAAAGAAAACATCCAGGAGGAGAAGGAAAATGAACCTTACTTTAAAACTCATTCAAAAACTCATTACCCAGGGAGAGGGATGGCCATAAGCCTAAAACTCAAGTTTGTTGTATCGTTTTAGTTGAGGCGGCAGGTTGAAGGTTTAATTATTATATTAAATTTAAATTACTATGTATTTAAATTTTACATCCATACGGAAATGTCAGGGGCTACAATATGTTCAGTTGTCAATCATCTTAGTTGCTATTCTTTATTTACTTATCTCTGAGATTTCTCATACTATAATTAAGTGTGAGTTTGGTACCTGCCTGTCAATCAACTTAGAACTGTCTAGCTGTTATGTGTTGACCTCTAGTTCACTCTCTTATTTATGCGAACTAGATGCAGTCAATTGAGTATTTAACAGCCATCGTTTTATCAATCCTTGTTACCGTTAGCAGGCTTCGATTCAACCTAGAATGATTTCTGAGAGAAAATAATTTGCAAATTAAAAAAAAATCAGAAAACCAAAAATGATGGAGAGGACGGGGTTGAATTTCGTAAAATTGAGATGATGAGTGAGCGCGATATTTCTAACTTTTAATAATCGGTTGCGATCCGGCTCAGAGCAAATTCACAATATAACTGAGGGCACTAATTGGTCTTAATGGTGTTTTGGCTAGATGCAACTCACCGCTTTGTCTTTTAAAATATATGGGCGGATAATTTGAAACAATAAAACTTCAGACGTATAAGGAAATTTAGAAAAACGGCATTTATGATGTCGCTCTGAATTGCGCTATTTTTTTGATAAAAACAGGTATTTAATTTTTCAAAAACAACAGCCCAACAAATACAAATCAGAAAAAACAGCCCTTTTGCAGAGTGTTCTTTTATATGTTATGAAATTTTCTAAACAACCCGTAAACTAAAAATTTTTTTGGTAGAAAAGAAACAAATTTTTTGGGCTCTGCTCCTGATGTTTGAAGGTCAACTTCATCAATTTTTCTCACCATTTAACGCAATATCCACCTGTGCCCATAAGTAATAGAAAAACGTTAGGCCTACAGGCAAAGGAAGGATACGTTCTTTTTTGCAGGGGGGATCTAGGGTTTTCTCAGGGGAGGGTCGAATTTTCTTCAAATATTTTGACGACTTCTTTTTGAGGTTAGCCAAACTGATTGCCCGGGATTTGACCAGAGGCGTAAATTTACGTTTGTCTTTTACGTTAGGCGTAAATTTACGGATCATTTCTTATCAATTTCCAATTTGGAATAACCTTGATGATTATTTTTTGATTCAGAGGTAATTACGAATCATATTGAAATGACAGCCAGGACAAAATTTTTCAAGAAGTTCATCTTTCTCTGTGCCGTTGTGGTTTTATTGTATTCAATAAACTGTGGCAAAGTTTCCAAAAATTATGTTACGAAATTACCATTGACTTTTATCGGCAGGACCTTAGTTGAGGCTGATCCGACTGTTGCGAACACGGACGAGATGGTCAATTCCAAGTCATCTAAGAACTTATTAGATGGCTGTTATCACGTTTATTTGGACGTCGGATCGAATGTTGGTATACAAGTTCGTAAGTTGTTTGAGCCGGAGTTATATCCGGGCTCGGAGGTTCTCGGCATTTATAACTCGTCTTTTGGGAAACCTGACGAGAGACGAAGAGTAAATTCTGAGCATTCACGAACCGAAGACACCAAAACACTGTGCGCCGTAGGGTTCGAGCCGAATTCTCATCAAACCCGAAAGTTGAAATTATTAGAAGATAGTTATAACAAATGTGGCTGGTTTGTTAAATTTTTTACTGAAAGCGCAGTTTCAGATCACGAGGGGCAGGGTGAGTTTTTCACCGATAACAGAAAATGGGAATTGGGTGGGGGAGTCTTACCCCCAGATGTTATCGCAACATCCAAAAATGACAGAAATCAATCCAGCAACTATAAAAAAGTTAAAATGATTCGCCTTTCTTCATTCCTTCGAGATGTTGTCGCCACGCGAAAAATTGGGCCAGTGAATATAAATAAACCTCCAGAAGTTGTGATGAAAATGGACATAGAAGGTTCTGAGGTTGATGTTATTGCCGATTTGGTTCTGTCGGGTTCAATAAAATATATCAACCTTCTTATGGTCGAATGGCACAGAAGGAGTCTATTATTGAAAGAGCGTCAATTAGCGTCGGATCAACTTGACAATTTGCTGAGAAAATTGTCAGAGTTTTGCAACACACATCGAGCTTACACCAAAAATAGACAACTGTGTCGTTTCACAAACTTGCACATGGATGATGAGAAATACTTCAAAAGTGACTTTGATTTGCCAAAATGGTAATATAAGTTACTAATTTATGCAATATGAACCAATTATAAAAAATTGCTGAAAAAGTGTCCAAAACTCACAAAAAATTGATAAGGGTACAAAAAGTGCGGCAGTCTAACATTTTCAACTTTTTCAACTTTTACGAAAATTGAGCAAAATTGTCGCATATGGTCACATGAATAGCACAAAAACGCTGAGAAAGCACAAAAAACGCAACATATAAAGTTCAAAGTCGCAACCGAAAATCATGCCCTAAGAGAGAAGAGAGGTATTGATTGGCTTGTTCCGTCTCTTTTTTCCTGTCTGAATTTCAACCAAACAATCGTCTCCATTGTTTGCTCTTTCAAACACTCGTAATCCAAAAATTTTATCGTGATTTTCAAAAAATCGGTGCATACTTTACACTTTACCACAGAGCTGTTCTGTTAGAGCAACATATCGCTATTGAGAAGCACTTAATTTTGAAGAAGTTTTTCATTTTTATTTTGTTCTTGTGCCGTTAGCTGTGTAATAGTTCCCAGTTTAAATCCAAAATTACTGTAGCTTAGCCTAGATATAACACTTTATTGCCCTGAAGAAATTTCTGCTCGTTACTTAAAAAATTGCGAAAAATTGTGGAAAAAAAATCTGAAAAAAAAACAATAAAAACTTGGATCAAATGGTACAAAAAAGTTACCGAAATACGCTGTCATCTATAGAATCTATCCTTGAAAAACAGTAGCTTAAACCAATAATCTGAAGCACCGCTGAAACATAATTCAACCCATGCCTTATTTTTTAGAATTTTTGTGTTTTTTGAGATCTTAACTAACAAGATGCCAAAAATAACAAGATGCCCGAGTCGATCAAGTAAGGTTATCTTGCAAGATCTTCCAAGATTCTTGCAAATGAGTGTTACCTTGCAAGATCTTGCAAGATGGAAATTATTAACTTACAAGAATCGATAGAATGAAGAAATAGAATGTTTCGATAGAATGAAGAAAAATTTTTAAAAAAATTTAATAAAAGCAGTCCACTACTATGGGAATAGCTCAAATTGCTCCGACCGTTTTCTTCTCTACCCTGTGAGAGAAATTCGAATTGCTACACGATCCATAAGAATCATTTCAATGTAGTTTGGAAAAACTGGCAGATCACTGCAGCACGAATAAGATTAGAAATTCAATGTGCAAAGTTATTCTGAAAAATCAAAAATCTACGCCACTTTTTCTCAAAAGTTTGAACCTATGTTTAGAGCTAACTACTCCATATTTCCTACCAGTCATTTTCAGGTTGTATAAAAAATTTGGTCAAAAATTCAAAAACTGACTGAATAAACAACCATATCCCAAGCATAAAAATTCCGCTTTTTCTGCGGAAGCGGGAGCAGAGCAATGAATAGTACAAGATAGTTAAACTTGAAAATCAACTCGAATTCAAAATTGAACAAGACTGCTCGTAACAGATCGAAGCCCTGAATGTTCCGACTGCTTTTTAAGGTTTATGGAGCAGCAGTTATAACATAAAAAAATTAAATGAAATAAGATAAAATGAACTTTTTTTTTCTAAAATTTGATACTTTTTATGAAAATCATCCCCCCACACGCCATTTAAAGTACAAAAAGATAGACTTCGTTCCTTGTAACAAATCAATTATGGCAAATGAGCTTCGTTCAACCAATTTGGAACGATTTATAAGAAGGATTAAATCTCCGCTTACGCGTTAATAGCGCGAATTATATCGCGCGTTAATTGTCCCAAATTGGTCAAAATGGCCAAAATGGCAATCTTTAAACCCTCATAACTTTACGAAAAATGATCACAGGTGAAATATCTTTTCAAATTTAAGCTCAGGACAACAATACTTTTTGAATGATATAAAAAAATTCCGTCAAAATCGTCTAGTTAAAAAGTCGAAATTTGTCTGAAGAAAAAAAAACCACCACGAGCACAAATATTCCGTTACTTTCGTATCGAAAGTCGGAACAAAAACCAAAAATGATGGAGGGGAGGGGGTTTAACTTCGTAAAGTGGATAGGATGAGTGAGCGCGATATTTCAAATTTTTAATAATCGATTGCGGTCCGGCTCAGAGCAAATTCACAATAAAACTGAGGGCACTAATTGGTCTTAATGGTGTTTTGGCTAGATGCAACTCATCGCTTTGTCTTTTAAAATACATGGGCGGATAATTTGAAACAATAAAACTTCAGACGTATAAGGAAATTTAGAAAAACGACATTTATAATGTCGCTCTGAATTGAGCTATTTTTAAAAGAAAAACAGGTATTTATTTTTTTTAAAAAAACAACAGCCCAACAAATACAAATCCAGAAAACATCCCTTTTCCAGTGAACACATGCAGAATGTTCTTCTATATGTTAAAAATTTTCTAAAAAACCCGTAAACTAAAAATTTTAGAAAAGGAACAGATCTTCGGTTTTTCTTAATGTATTTCAGTCATAGTTGACTGAAAACTGATTTTGGGTTTTCACAAAATTTATTCAAAATTTGGAGATTCACCAAAGTTAACATTTTTTGGGCTCTCCTCCTGATGTTTGAAGGTCAACTTCATCAATTTTTCTCACCATTTAACGCAATAACCACCTGTGCCCATAAGTAATAGAAAAACGTTAGGCCTACAGGCAAAGAAATGGTACGTTTTTTGCAGGGGGATCTAGGGTTTTCTCAGGGGAGGGTCGAATTTTCTTCAAATATTTTGACGACTTCTTTTTGAGGTTAACCAAACTGATTGCCCGGGATTTGACCAGAGGCGTAAATTTACGTTTGTTTTTTACGTTAGGCGTAAATTTACGGATCATTTCTTATCAATTTCCAATTTGGAATAATTTTGATGATTATTTCTTGATTCAGAGGTAATTACGAATCATATTGAAATGACAGCCAGGACAAAATATTTCAAGAAGTTCATCTTTCTCTGTGCCGTTGTGTTTTTATTGTATTCAATAAAATGTGGAAAAGTTTCCGAAAATTATGTTACGAAGTTACCATTGACTTTTATGGTTTATGGAGCAGCAGTTATAACATAAAAAAATTAAATGAAATAAAATAAAATGAAGTTTTTTTTTCTAAAATTTGATACTTTTTATGAAAATCATCCCCCCACACGCCATTTAAAGTACAAAAAGATAGGCTTCGTTCCTTGTAACAAATCAATTATGGCAAATGAGCTTCGTTCAACCAATTTGGAACGATTTATAAGAAGGATTAAATCTCCGCTTACGCGTTAATAGCGCGAATTATATCGCGCGTTAATTGTCCCAAATTGGTCAAAATGGCCAAAATGGCAATCTTTAAACCCTCATAACTTTACGAAAAATGATCACAGGTGAAATATCTTTTCACATTTGAGCTCAGGATAACAATACCTTTTGAATGATATAAAAAAAATTCCGTCAAAAATGGCTAGTTAAAAAGTCGAAATTTGTCTGAAGAAAAAAAAACCCACCCCGAGCACAAATATTCCGTTACTTTCGTATCGAAAGTCGGAACAACAAATGGATTCAATTCAGAGACTAGTTAATAATTGCCCCCCACTGAATAAGCGCACAATATATTTATTAACTTTGGATATCTTAAACTGACTAGTACTTAGCTTAACGAGTATTGTAAGACTTTTTCACAAGGTCAGCAGAGTCAATATACACCATGATTCTTATAACAATACCACATTAACCTAATTTAAGTACAGCGCCATACTTCCAACTAAGAGCAAAACTGAAAAGAGCAAAACTAAAAACTAGTCCTAGCTATTGCATATACTCACTCAAATGACGAGAAAAGTTTTAGTTTTTAGTGTATTTGGAAGTCTACTGAGTTTTGCTGCAACTAAATTCCCTAACAAACTGGTCTATACGCCTCCCTTTCTACCATCTCCCCTCTATCCAATGATTTCGTCGAAAAACGAACAGCCACTCTCGCCTCTAACTCTGTTGATATTTTTTAATCTAGACAACAATTGTGATGAGAAGTAATCATTCCGATGCCTTGAACACCTGTGAGACCGAACCAAGGTTCGAATCTCTCACAGGAAGAGGAGGCACTCTCCGCTCTCAGAAGGCTGCCGCACCTCATGTACCTTGGCCCGCCGACGATTTTTTTTGAAAGCAACAGTGACGATGATATGACTTCGGCCAAGACAAAAATATTTTGGTTATTGTTCTCATAGTGTGACCTATGATCACTTTGCTGTATCTGCGGCCGGCAGAGTTTTTGGTACGTCTGCGCTTTGATTAGTAAATGACATGTTTTCCGTTTAAGTATTGAATAATATTGAAGAAACTTGTTTGTTTGTCTATTAAATTAGAATTTGAATTATTTAGTGAGAAAATATACATATAAAGTTTTTAACTCAAAAGGATGGCGCACGAGCCCTGAGGGCCTCATCGATGCAAGACCCTGGAAAACCGAAAAGACGAGGATCAAATACTAGCATTTATGAAAAATGCATTTTATGTAAATCGGAATTATCTATCAGAAAAAAGTTCTCAATTTTATACCTATATTTATTAATTTCGATTGCCTTTAATTGTTTTAAAAAGTCAGGTAGCAGTTTGTTTGTTGATAAAAAGTTGTAAAACTTTTCATCCCCTGGCTGAACGACCTGTGCAGCCCATTTGTTTTTTCTAGTAGTACAATGAGAGTTTTTGAGTCGCGAGCTCTAGTGCACCATCTTTTTCGTGAAAACTGTTCTTCTTTAGGAAAAATGAGTGGAGGTTTTTTAAGCAACTGATCAACCTTTTCTTTATATAATTGATTGAGAAAGATTTCGAAAACGGTTTCTATTTTGTATTCATGAAAAACTGGCATCACCTGACGGTTTTGAGCTTTCTTTTAAAAACTTCAGTTCTTAATATCCGTTTTGCATTTACACTTTTTTTTGCTGAATATTTTTTGTTGAAGAGCAAAATTCTACACAGTAATGGCCTGGCTTAAACATTGTAAAATCTCAGGAAAAATTTTCGTAAACATAAAACTGTTAAAACGAGATAATATTTTGCGTAAACATAAAACTGTTAAAACGAGATAATATTTTGCAAATAATATCAACATGGTGATGAAAAGTCAAATTATTGTCTTTTATGACGCCCAGATATTTGAAATGACCTACACATTCAATTTTTCCTCCTCCGAGAGGTACTTGGCTTTATTTTTGTTTTCCGATCAAATTTAGCTGCCTGACTTGATTTGTAATAATTGTTATTCCATTGGCTTTGCACCACAACTCCATATTCTCCTTTTTTTTGAATTCTTGTACTGCGTTTAAAATTTTAATAGTGCACAACAGCGTTGTGTCATCCGCAAAAAGGCACGTTTTATTCGTTTTTTTTTTGAATTGATAGGATTTTTTTTCTTGTATAGTTAAAACAGCAGCGGTCCAAGTACCGAGTCCTGTGGAACACCGTATTTTCGTATTTTATCTGTAACATATTGAAGATAGGTAGTGATAAAAATCCGTTAAATATGATTGTTTTATTTTGTAGCTTATTCCACGAAAGACCTAGCGTTCTAGCTTTTTCATCAGACAAGTTTGATCGATAGTGTCAAACGTTTTCTTAACTTCTTTTGATGTACTGATAGCGTGAATACATGAACGAAAGTTCTTGAAAACAAAATTGTTCTGCTGCAAGGATGTTACACTTATTAATTTAAAAAATTGAACGATTGAAAGCATTTTTTCTAAATTTACTTTTTTGACGAAAGCAGGCTTAATGGTCTAGATTTTGATTGGTCCTCAAAAGAACCCTTCTGATGGAAAGGTAGAAGTTTGGCTATTTTGAATACATCTGAAATAATTCTCAGGTTGAAATTTGATTGATCAATTCACCTATTGCATGGCTAACTACCTCAGCACATGATTTTAACCAGTTTATTACGTATGCCATCATCACACTATACAATTTATCTTTATGAGTTATAACATTTCAGCACTTCTTCATGATGTGCGGAATAGAGAAAATTAGAGGAGTCGTTCTGTTTAACTCTAAAACACTTAATGTTCTGATTGTCTTGCTTGTTAGCAAGTTTTTCTCCAGTGTCAACAAAAAAATAGTTGAATTCATTCAAATCTATTGGAGAAGGTTTTTCGTTTAATTTTCCGCAAAAGTCATTAAGAGCAAAGAATTGGAATTACAAATAGGCATGTAATTGTTATCATAGTACGCCCTTTTGGTCGGTTTTTGAGCGCTGGAAGTTTTACACTACAAAATGTTATTTTCTGATGGTTTTGAAAGTTACCTTTACATAGTTTGTCTCGTTTTTTTGCAAAGTTTCCAATTTTACGATACACCTAGAAGTTCTCTCTTTTGATGGCAGTCTTTCCAGCGGACAAAACTATTCAAAAACGTCGATAATTGAGTTAATCAATTATTCAAAAGGGAGACTTTCAGTTTTATCAACTATATGCTTTAAAAGAACAAAAAAAACAGAAATTATGATTGTTTTAAGAGCGATAACAATCAATGCGAGCTTTTATGCATTCATTGTTATCAAAATTTTTTAAAAATTTTATATATAATATGATCCTCTAGTTTTTATGCTCAAAAACCTGACTTTTTTGATGTCGTGGACAAATGGGCAGCCTTAGCGTGTTTCAGTATGTCTCTGTTGGGTGGTGTCAGCTGGTGTCAGCCTTTCACCCACATAAATAGACTTTCCAGTCTTCTTTTTTGTTTTCCAATTATCTCTAAAGTTCCTAGCCAAATTGCGATGATGATGATAAATAAATTTGGACGATTGGTCTCCGTCCTGCTCCGGGAAGAAAATGCCACGCAGCGATGTCCACGACATTGATAGGAAAACCCATTTGATAGTTAATGACTTTTAAGACAGCATCCCAAGGATCTGATGCAGCTAGTCTGTGAAAAATCAAAAACAATATAGAGGAATCACGCTCTATATCAAGCATCCTCATCTTGATAAGTTCGTTTCTGTTAACATTCTCACCCTCCAGGTTAACAATATTCTGTTGTTGGGTATCGATGAGATCCAACTTTTGACCAAAGACCGTTTTTCTTATCCAAAATTAGAAAAGTCCGACTGTTCAATTTGTTAGTCAATTCAACGGAGCCAAATAGTTTCTCTCAATTCAATGTCGAACTCAAGTTCTCAGCAGGAACCAAAAAAAGTTCGTCAGAAAGATAATAATTATCCGCATTTCAAATATCTGGGAAAAAAAAACGAAAAAAAATCAAAGTTAAAAACATGTTTTTTTTTTGAAATTCCGTTGATTTTAGATTAAAAATGACCGAGGCAATTTGCCTAAAATTTTACAAACTTTTTTTGATGCATTCTACATTGAAATGTTTGGACCCAAAATTTTACTCCGAACTGAATAACTTTGACTTTTTTAGTCAATCAAACTCAACGCCATAACCACCGGATTGATCGCTGATTAAAATTTCCCGAAGTGAGCCTCAAATGAAATGGCAGACTTAATGGTCTAGATTTTAATGGGTCTTCAAAAGAACCTTTCTTATGAAAAGGTAGAAGTTTGGCTATTTTGAATACATATGAAAATATTTCTTAGGTTAAAATTTGATTGAACAAATCAGCTATTGCATGGCTAACTACCTCAGCACATATTTTTAACCAGTTTATTACGTATGCCATTAGGACACTATACAATTTATCTTAATGAGTTATAATATTTCAGTATTTCATCATGATGTGCGGAATAGAGAAAATAAGAGGATTCGTTTTGTTTAACTCTAAAACACTTAATGTTCTGATTATCTTGCTAATTAGCAAGTTTTTCTCCTGTGTCAACAAAAAAATGGTTTGATTCAATCAAATTTATTGGAGAAGGTTTTTCGTTTAATTTTCCGCAAAAGTCATTAAAAGCAAAGAATTGGAATTACAAATAGACATGAAATTGTTATCATAGTACTCCCTTTTGCTCTGTCTAATTAGACAAATTTTTTGATGGTTTGAATTTTTAGACTACAAAAAAGATTATTTTCTGATGGTTTTGAAAGTTACCTTTACATAGTCTGTCTCGTTTTCGTTTTTTTTTGCAAAATTTCCAATTTTACGATTCATCTAGAAGTTCTCTCTTTTGATGGCAGTCTTTCCAGCGGACAAAACTACTCAAAAACGTCGATAATCGAGTTAATCAATTATTCAAAAGGGAGACTTTCAGTTTTATCAACTATTTGCTTTAAGAGAACACAAAAAACAGAAATTATGATTGTTTTAAAAGCGATAACAATCAATGCGAGCTTTTATGCATTCATTGTTATCAAAATTTTGTTTTAAAATTTTATATATAATATGATCCTCTAGTTTTGATGCTCAAAAACTGACTTATTTGTTGTCGTGGACAAATTGGCAGCCTTATCGTGTTTCAGTATGTCTCTGTCGGATGGTGTCAGCTGGTGTCAGCCTTTCAACCACATAAATAGACTTCCCAGTCTTCTTTATTTGTTTTCGAATTATCTCTATAGTTCCAAGCCAAATTGCGATGATGATGATAAATAAATTTGGACGATTGGTCTCCGTCCTGCTCCAATGAAGAAAATGGCACGCAGCGAGGTCCACGTCATTGATAGGAAAACCCATTTGATTGTTAATGACCTTTAAAACAGCATCCCAAGGATCTGATGCAGCTAGTCTGTGAAAAATCAAAAACAATATAGAGGAATAACGCTCTATATCAAGCATCCTCATCTTGATAAGTTAGTTTCTGTTAACAATCTCACCCTCCACGGTAACAATATTTTGTTGTTGGGTATCGATGAGATCCAACTTTTGACCAAAGACCATTTTTTAATCCAAAATTAGAAAAGTCCGACTGTTCATTCTGTTAGTCAATTCAACGGAGCCAAATAGTTTCTCTCAATTCAATGTCGAACTCAAGTTCTCAGAAGGAACCAAAAAAGTTCGTCAGAAAGATAATTATTATCCGCATTTCAATTATCTAGGAAAAAAACGAAAAAAAATTCAAAGTTTGAAACATGTTTTTTTTAAACTCCGTTGATTTTAGATTAAAAGTGACGCAGGCAATTTGCTTAAAATTTTACAACCTTTTTTTGATGCATTCTACATTGAAATGTTTGGACCCAATTTTTTACTCCGAACTGAATAACTTTGACTTTTTTAGTCAACCAAAATCAACGCCATAACCGCCGGATTGATCGCTAATTAAAATTCCCCGAAGTGAGCCTCAAATGAAATGGCAGACTTAATGGCCTAGATTTTGATGGGTTTTCAAAAGAACCTTTCTTATGAAAAGGTAGAAGTTTGGCTATTTTGAATACATCTGAAAATATTTCTTAGGTTAAAATTTGATTGAACAAATCAGCTATTGCATGGCTAACTACCTCAGCACATATTTTTAACCAGTTTATTACGTATGCCATTAGGACACTAGACAATTTATCTTTATGAGTTATAATATTTCAGTATTTCATCATGATGTGCGGAATAGAGAAAATTAGAGGATTCGTTTTGTTTAACTCTAAAACACTTAATGTTCTGATTATCTTGCTAATTAGCAAGTTTTTCTCCTGTGTCAACAAAAAAATGGTTTGATTCAATCAAATCTATTGGAGAAGGTTTTTCGTTTAATTTTCCGCAAAAGTCATTAAAAGCAAAGAATTGGAATTACAAATAGACATGAAATTGTTATCATAGTACTCCCTTTTGCTCTGTCTAATTAGACAAATTTTTTGATTGTTTGAATTTTTAGACTACAAAAAAGATTATTTTCTGATGATTTTGAAAGTTACCTTTACATAGTCTGTCTCGTTTTTTGCAAAATTTCCAATTTTACAAGTCACCGAGAAGTTTTCTTTTTTGATGGTAGTCTTTCCAGCGGACAAAACTACTCAAAAACGTCGATAAACGAGTTAATCAATTATTCAAAAGGGAGACTTTCAGTTTTAACAACTATATGCTTTAAGAGAACACAAAAAACAGAAATTATGATTGTTTTAAAAGCGATAACAATCAATGCGAGCTTTTATGCATTCATTGTTATCAAAATTTTGTTTTAAAATTTTATATATAATATGATCCTCTAGTTTTGATGCTCAAAAACTGACTTATTTGTTGTCGTGGACAAATTGGCAGCCTTATCGTGTTTCAGTATGTCTCTGTCGGATGGTGTCAGCTGGTGTCAGCCTTTCAACCACATAAATAGACTTCCCAGTCTTCTTTATTTGTTTTCGAATTATCTCTATAGTTCCAAGCCAAATTGCGATGATGATGATAAATAAATTTGGACTATTGGTCTCCGTCCTGCTCCGGGAAGAAAATGGCACGCAGCGAGGTCCACGTCATTGATAGGAAAACCCATTTGATTTTTAATGACCTTTAAGACAGCATCCCAAGGATCTGATGCAGCTAGTCTGTAAAAAATCAAAAACAATATAGAGGAATAACGCTCTATATCAAGCATCCTCATCTTGATAAGTTCGTATTTGTTAACATTCTCACCTTCCAAGGCAACAATCTTCTGTTGTTGGGTGTCGATGAGATCCAACTTTTGACCAAAGAGTGTTTTTTTCTCCGAAATTAGAAAAGTCCGACTGTTCAATTTGTTAGTTAATTCAACGGAGCCAAATAGTTTCTCTCAATTCAATGCCGAACTCAAGTTCTCAGAAGGAACCAAAAAAGTTCGTCAGAAAGATAATAATTATCTGCATTTCAATTATTCTCGGAAACAAAACGAAAAAAATTCAAAGTTAAAAACATGTTTTTTTAAACTCCGGTGATTTTAGATTAAAAGTGACGGAGGCAATTTGCTTAAAATTTTACAACCTTTTATTTGATGCATTCTACATTGAAAAGTTTGGACCCAATTTTTTACTCCGAACTGAATAACTTTGACTTTTTTAGTCAATCAAAATCAACGCCATAACCATCGGATTGATCGCTGATTAAATTTTCCCGAAGTGAGCCTCTAATGAAATAGTTTTGTTCGATACACGATAAAGTTTTACAAAAAACTGAAGACAATTTTAGGATTTTTTTGGAGGCTATGTAAAATAAATGATAACTCTTGTGCCGTCCAATAATGTCTGGATTGGATTTAAAAAAATGAATGAAGGATTGAATTCAAAATTTTATCATTTTTGCAAAAACATCTTGTCGAGAAAACTTCCTTAAAAACAAAAAGCATTAGGATTTTAATATATCAAAAATCTAAGCTTATACCCCGCATTGCAGTTCCATGAATAAAAATTGATTATGATTGAGTGTCCTTGTCATTGTCAACAAAAAGGAAAAACAAATCGATTATAATCAATTAAAAATGGATTATAATATTAATATTTTTCGAGGCATTAAAATCCTTTTTTAATCCATTATAATCGATTTTTTTCTTTTTTGTGGACACTAACAATGAAACTAAATTATAACCAATTTTTTTCCACTTTACTGAGATGCGAATTTTAACGCACACAAAGTCTTTTTTACGTTTTAAATTAAAGTTGGTTACTTTGGTTACTTGTGGTTCAATTGAAATTTTTTCACCCAACTTTGTTATTTTTGTTACTTTTTATATCACTCAACATTACCCCCCTAGCGTTTGCCCATTTACAACAAACTCCCCTCCCCCCAACGTAACTGGGGGGTGTGGATTCAGGTGGGGGGGGGTATGTGGGCTCAGGTGGGGGGGGTGTGGGTTCAGGTGGGGGGTGATCAGGTGGAGAGAGGGGGGAGGGGGTTGTGGTTGTTCAGGTGGGGGGGGGGGGGTGGGGAATCTTTTTGCAATTTGAGTTTAGCTTTTGAAATGGTTTAGGCAAGGCCGTACACTTGCTTGCAAAGTTTTCGCACCACTCACTTGATAAATGCTGAATTTCTTGCAAAATTTTGCACGACTCGCGAAACAAAAATAAAGTGGAAAAAAAATCCATTTTAATGTGATTTCCTCTTTATTATAAAATGCATTATAATGGATTCAAAATGAATTATAATGCATTTTGTTTTGGCGAGAAAAAATGGATTGAAATCCATTTTTAGTCCAATTTTGTTGTCTGAACGTAACATGGGAATCGATTATATTTACAACATTATAGACCACGAAAATCCATTATAATCAATTTGTTTTCAATTTTCTTAAATGCGTGAATATATTCTAACACTTTGTGATTGGAGATGCTGACATCTAATGCTGATTTTAATATGATAATCTCATATTTGTTGTTTGTATAAATTGATGCAGTAACAATTTTGACGAGGAAGAACTTAACATGATCATTATTCAATTTTCTAAACATGACAACCGAAGCATCTCATTCGAAACTAATGTTATAACGGAATTAACGGAATATTTGTGCTCAGGGTATTTTTTTTCTTATGGCAAATTTCGACTTTTTAACTAGCCAGTTTTGACAGAATTTTTATTGTCATTCAAAAGGTGTTGCTGTCTTGAGCTCAAACCGTATAAAAAACATAGGCTCTTTTTCCTCCCCCCCACCTGCAAATTTTTACATGTAAATTTGTTGACCACATCTTCCGATTGTTATGAAAATTTACATACAGACCAATAAGGCCACGACAAACATATTTGGTCTTCATACTCAACCTCGTAAAACCACTCGTTACCCTAATAAGTTGAAACTGGCGTCAGGTGGGGGGGGGAAGGAAAAAGAGCCAGAACATATTTCACTTGTGATAATTTTTCTCAAAATTATGAGGGTTTAAAGATTGCCGTTTTGGCCACTTTGGGACAATTAACGCAATAATAACGCGAATGCGTTAATCCGTCCGCTTAATCCGTCTGTTGTAATTGGTTGTAAGAAGCCTATTTGCCACAATTGATTTGTTTAATAGGAGTGACTTCTATCACTTTGTATTAATATGGCGTGCGGGGGGGGGATAGTTTTCAAAGAAAAAATCTCAAAGTGAGAAAAATTTTTTTTTAATTTTAAAACATTTAATTATTTTATGTTATTACTGCTCCATATACCTTATAAGGCAGTCAAAACCTTCAGTGCTTCGCCCTGATACCAGCAGTCTTGTTGGGGTTTAGAGTTTGTTTATTTTGGCCAAATATCACAATAATCTAACCTCAACAGATTTTAAGCACCTTGTTTTTGGTGGCTTAGCGGGTGGGTTGAAAAAAGAATTTGCTATTAAATTATATTAATAATATAATTGTATTATGTTATGCTTTTTTAGTATATTATAAATTGACATCTTGCAAATATAATATTTGCAAGATGCCCAGAGAAGAAATTACCGCATGGTTTAATGTCTGCTTACCCTTTTTGTCAAAAAAGAGGCATTTGTTGTGCACTAATTTTTGAACTTGAATTGAATTTTTCAAGGCCCAAAGCGAAGTTTTCAGGCAGCAAGAGAATAATTTTACCATTAAAACACTAGTTCACAATTCGCTGCACCAAATTTTTTTAGAACGCTTTGAAACAATGTAAATAGTCAAACAATAACAAATTGTTCTTCTGATAGCTTTGAGCTTCTTTTTTCTGTTCTGCAGGTGGTAGCTAATCCTCTGCCAGAAAAAACTATTCTACGAAGAGATCTAGGTCAAAATCTTGTTGACAAAAAGCAGTAAAATTTCGACTGGTTTTGCTTTCGCTTTGACCTTCTATCGTCAAGACTTTTCTTCAGAGACGTTCCCCTCAGCCCTCAGGGATTCGACTCCCTGCCGACCTTATTAATTAAGGGGGGAGTGCGCGCAGAAAGGGGGGAGTGCGCGTTTGGTTAAAACTTTTCAAAAAGTACCTCCGGCGCAAAAATCTTGGCCAAATTGAACTGTTAGTACTTTGAGAAAGCTTGGAAAATCAATTTTGTTGACCTAAAAGAAGAAGTTAGCAAAACATTGAAAAGTTTTTGAAAATCCTAGATCCCCCGGGGGGGGGGGGGGGGGTGGTGGGGGGAATCTTTTTGCAATTTGAGTTTAGGTTTTGAAATGGTTTAGGCAAGGCCGTACACTTGCTTGCAAAGTTTTCGCACCACTCACTTGATAAATGCTGAATTTCTTGCAAAATTTTGCACGACTCGCGAAACAAAAATAAAGTGGAAAAAAAATCCATTTTAATGTGATTTCCTCTTTATTATAAAATGCATTATAATGGATTCAAAATGAATTATAATGCATTTTGTTTTGGCGAGAAAAAATGGATTGAAATCCATTTTTAGTCCAATTTTGTTGTCTGAACGTAACATGGGAATCGATTATATTTACAACATTATAGACCACGAAAATCCATTATAATCAATTTGTTTTCAATTTTCTTAAATGCGTGAATATATTCTAACACTTTGTGATTGGAGATGCTGACATCTAATGCTGATTTTAATATGATAATCTCATATTTGTTGTTTGTATAAATTGATGCAGTAACAATTTTGACGAGGAAGAACTTAACATGATCATTATTCAATTTTCTAAACATGACAACCGAAGCATCTCATTCGAAACTAATGTTATAACGGAATTAACGGAATATTTGTGCTCAGGGTATTTTTTTTCTTATGGCAAATTTCGACTTTTTAACTAGCCAGTTTTGACAGAATTTTTATTGTCATTCAAAAGGTGTTGCTGTCTTGAGCTCAAACCGTATAAAAAACATAGGCTCTTTTTCCTCCCCTCCCCCACCTGCAAATTTTTACATGTAAATTTGTTGACCACATCTTCCGATTGTTATGAAAATTTACATACAGACCAATAAGGCCACGACAAACATATTTGGTCTTCATACTCAACCTCGTAAAACCACTCGTTACCCTAATAAGTTGAAACTGGCGTCAGGTGGGGGGGGGGGGGGGAAGGAAAAAGAGCCAAAACATATTTCACTTGTGATAATTTTTCTCAAAATTATGAGGGTTTAAAGATTGCCGTTTTGGCCGCTTTGGGACAATTAACGCGCTAATAACGCGAATGCGTTAATCCGTCCGCTTAATCCGTCTGTTGTAATTGGTTGTAAGAAGCCTATTTGCCACAATTGATTTGTTTAATAGGAGTGACTTCTATCACTTTGTATTAATATGGCGTGCGGGGGGGGGGGGGGGGATAGTTTTCAAAGAAAAAATCTCAAAGTGAGAAAAATTTTTTTTAATTTTAATACATTTAATTATTTTATGTTATTACTGCTCCATATACCTTATAAGGCAGTCAAAACCTTCAGTGCTTCGCCCTGATACCAGCAGTCTTGTTGGGGTTTAGAGTTTGTTTATTTTGGCCAAATATCACAATAATCTAACCTCAACAGATTTTAAGCACCTTGTTTTTGGTGGCTTAGCGGGTGGGTTGAAAAAAGAATTTGCTATTAAATTATATTAATAATATAATTGTATTATGTTATGCTTTTTTAGTATATTATAAATTGACATCTTGCAAATATAATATTTGCAAGATGCCCAGAGAAGAAATTACCGCATGGTTTAATGTCTGCTTACCCTTTTTGTCAAAAAAGAGGCATTTGTTGTGCACTAATTTTTGAACTTGAATTGAATTTTTCAAGGCCCAAAGCGAAGTTTTCAGGCAGCAAGAGAATAATTTTACCATTAAAACACTAGTTCACCAAATTTTTTAGAACGCTTTGAAACAATGTAAATAGTCAAACAATAACAAATTGTTCTTCTGATAGCTTTGAGCTTCTTTTTTCTGTTCTGCAGGTGGTAGCTAATCCTCTGCCAGAAAAAACTATTCTACGAAGAGATCTAGGTCAAAATCTTGTTGAAAAAAAGCAGTAAAATTTCGACTGGTTTTGCTTTCGCTTTGACCTTCTATCGTCAAGACTTTTCTTCAGAGACGTTCCCCTCAGCCCTCAGGGATTCGACTCCCTGCCGACCTTATTAATTAAGGGGGGAGTGCGCGCAGAAAGGGGGGAGTGCGCGTTTGGTTAAAACTTTTCAAAAAGTACCTCCGGCGCAAAAATCTTGGCCAAATTGAACTGTTAGTACTTTGAGAAAGCTTGGAAAATCAATTTTGTTGACCTAAAAGAAGAAGTTAGCAAAACATTGAAAAGTTTTTGAAAATCCTAGATCCGCCCCTGCATTCAATTAAAACATTGATGTTGCGACATTTTTATGTTTTAACCAATCTGCAAATAGTTCTTTTCATTGAATTTTTTGATAAAAAAATTAATTTTTTCGCTTTCAAAAATGTGACAAATCAGCTTAACGTTTCTGTTTTTTTTGTGTTGGTCTTAGGAATTTTTTTGGAAAAATTTGCACTTATTTTTAGGCAATTTTGTTTTAAAAAACTTTAACACCTATTAACCAAAAAAAATTAAAAAACTTTTTATGCCCAAAACAAAAAACAAAAAATTAATAGATTAATCAAGTTATTAAAATAATGTTGTACGGAACTTTTATCGGCAATCAGTTCGGTTACTGCAAAATTGACTAAGTTACAGTATTAATTTAAGTAGCAGTTTTAAATGATTAAATTTAGTAAGTAGTTAAAGGAGTGCGGCATGGGTTAACACTGTGCATATCTGTATTTTTCTTTTATTTTTGTAACATTAAGCTTTTGTATCGTCCAGGTCTGAACGTGTATGTTGCAGTTCAGGACAGATATGCTATCTCACAACGAATGGATTAACACTGTGCTTATCTGTATTTTTTTTTTCATTTTTGTATAGGTGAGTATAAAAGAAACGAACTGATTCTATTTGAAAAATGTGTAATGAGTTCTAGAACGTTCTAACTTCATGACAAAACAAAAAAAAACTTTTTAATTTTTTTGTTATTCAAGAAAGTGTCAAATAAGCTTGCGGTGTTTTTTTGTTTTCACACATCCTTTTGGAAAAACAAATTAAAAAAATTATTAAGAGTTATCATTTTGAGTATAAGTGATATGAACTGATTCAATCTGAAGGATTTGTAATGAAATTTAAAACGTTCTAAGTCAACATCAAAAAGAAGTCTTACTTTTTTATTTTTCTCTCAAGCTGCCATCTGGTAGCTTCAACGAATGTGAATCGAGACACAATGACTTTAAATTTTATTTTGGTTATCTCTCCTACTGCTCATAAACAAACGCCAATTCAAGGATGCACTTGCACCAGACTGCACTTATCAAGACAAAACCTTGATTGTTTCAGTGTCCTGCAAAGAGTCTGGAATAGGTATTGGTAGAAAGGCTAATAATATTGTATCAAAAAGAAGACACCTCTCGCACCAAATGCAAATGACAAAATGATGTTTAAGAAAACAAACACAGAGAGCAAAATAAAGTGAGCCTAATAAAAATGAAACTATAATAAAAAATTTTGATTTCGGATTTGTTAACAGAGTGAACCCTTTCGACGACCCAATTGTACATATTGTTATAACTGACTACAAACCAAACGATTATATTGTTCTTTATTCGTGTTAGGAAACTAAATCTGGCATTTTTGTCCTGGTTTTTACTGAATCTGCGTAGATACTACATCGGAACCATAAAGTCAACAAAAAAGCCCCAGATGAACTTGAAGTTTGAAGTGCGTTTGCTGATGTCAATTTCAGACAGCGAAAGAGCAGAATCACTTTTAATTTAGACCTGGAAAAATAACTGTAATTCTTTGATACTCTTAAAATAAAATAGGGAGAAAAAGGTTTTATGGTGGATCACTAGTGCGTCTTTAAGGTTGCGCGAATCACGAATGAAAAGTTTTTAAAATGATATATCACTCAGCCCAGTCTGATGATTTTTTTGTGGTAACTTATTTTGCGTGGAAAACAAAAAAAAAAAAACGAATATCAGAATACAGAATTCCTCCTCCTTTTCAATGGTCAACACAAAAAAAATTGTTTAAACAGATTTGCATTTCTGAAATTTTTTAATTAAAATAAAAAGTTCGGAAAAATTTTTAAAAATTGTGCAAGCGTTCAAGTATTTTCACCAAACTGCTCAAAACTAACTATAAACATGAAAAAATAACTTGACAATTTATTGAAACATTGAAGATGTATTTAAAATATTTTAAGCTTATATTTTCAAAATCCAAATCCAAATATATCAAAATTCCTATAGGAACTCAAAACACAATTACTCTTGCTTCAATTTCGATACAAAGTTGTTAACCTGTGGTTAACGCTTTTGCAGTTTAGACCAATTAACACTCAGGGTGACAGCGCGCAAGTCACTTTTTACGTGTTTAAATTTTGCTTATAAAGTTGTTCCCTCAAATAAATTCGAGTTTCTGCAATTTTCGTCGTCAAAACTTCAAATGAAAAAATTTTAAGAAAAATTAAGCAATTATACCAGGTTTCAAATTTTAGATTTCTCTTGCGAAGTCTTCGATGACAGTCACGCTAATGAATGACGAAGATTTTTAAGTTCAAAAACTTGTTGGTAACTGAGAATTTCCAGTTAGATTTTTGGGCAGTTTGGCGCAATCTCACGTTTCATTTATGGACCTATATCTTTACGTTCCATTTGCGCAAGATTTTGAATATTACAATCCTTAAAATTTATATTGCAAAATTTTCATTTAGACAAAATGCGCTAGATGAATTTAAACCGATGACTCTAGTTTTAGATATCAAAAAGTTTGAAAAAGTTTGGGAAAATTGAGTGATGTAGCGGATGTAACTTGAAAAATTTGGGCTTCTCAAGCATTTGGATATATAGTTTCCATGATACAATTTTACAGCTGTTTTCGACCACGCCGCGGTTTGTTTTTTTTTGATCATGCCTCGACGTATTTCTCGATCATACCTTGTTTACTATTTCGACCATGCCGCGACCTGATTTTCGGCCATGCCGCGACTTGTTTTTCGACAATGTAGCTACCTATTTTTCCAAAGTAAAAATTGATCTAAGTAAAGTAGAAGTTCAATATGTCAAAGAGAAAAAGTATAATGGCTAGCATGGTAAGTTTAGATGCCGTCGACTCCCCAAAGTCCTAGGGCAGTGTTTTTTTTATCCTGTCGTGACTTATTTTTTGATTCTGCCGCGACTAATTTTTTGACCATCGCTATCGAGATAAGCTACTTCCAGAGTTTGTCTGCTACTAATTATTTGAGTATTGCAATCAAGATATGGTTTTCAAACTTTGTCCACGACTTAAAACCCTGTGGAGACTTTGGATTTTTGGTCGCGGAATTAATATCAGCGCGATCGACAAATAAGTCTTGAAGGAGCCTGAATCAGTTATTCAATATGATTCCTGCGAAACGTAGAAGAAATATCAGCATGCTTTGTCTGTCCAATGAAGTCCGCCTTGGTATAGATAAATTGGATAAAATTAAAAGCAACTGATTATCACCAATAAGAAAGTGTTGAATTGATTCGTTAAACGTTTAAAAATTGATATTTAAACGTTAACGAGATGGTTTTGAAATGAGATGGTTGTCGTAAGAGGTTATCCTAAAACAATAACAGATGCTTTAGGATGCCTCCATTACGAGATTAAACTGTGCACTGGATAGGCGTGCAATTTAGTGTCTGCATGTTCCTGGACTCCAGAGACAAGTATCCAAACATGTTCCAAAATACCAGTAGATTCCTATTCAAAATTTCGCCGGAATCCGCAGTTTTCTTGTTCATTCGACTAAACCAGTTACCGCAAATGAGAAACTAGTTGCTAGAGATAGAAATAGTATCTAGCAATGCGGAGTTTAAAGTTAAACTTTAAGACTTAACCAATGTCAGCGGAGTCCTCGAACGAATCTTAAAACATTGGTTAACTAAATCGTTGGATGTCACACTTTAGTATTTGGGAAATTTCAAAGCAAGCAGTTTTTTCGTGATCATTTTGGAAACACAATCACCGAATAAAATTTTTACTTGAGACTATAGTGCGCTTTGAAATTAGCAGTTTTTGAAATGAGATGGTTGCGGTAAGAGGTTAAGACAAAAACGTTAACAAGCGAAAAATAAAAAGTTACCTTAGAAAATTAACTAATAAAAACTACAGAGAGAAACATAATCAAGTAAAAAAGTAGGCAACTGATTGAGGAGTTAGTTCATTTCAGTTTGTACAGTTGGCAAGAATTGAGATCGAAATTGGATAAAATTGGCCAGAATCGAGAGCGAAAATTGGGACAAGTGGGCCAAAATTGAGAACGAAGTTGGGTGTAAGTTGGCAGGAACTTAGATCGAAGTTAGGTGTAATTTGGCAGGAAGTGAGATGGAAGTTAGCGGCCAGTCGGGGCAGGAATTGAGATCGCAATTGAGGTTTAGTTGGCAGGAATTGAACTAGAAGTTAGGTGCAATTGGCCGGAAATGAGAACGAGGGTGAGCGTCAAACTGAGGACGTTAGGTGTAAGTTGGCAGGAGTTGAGATCAAAATTAGGTGTAAGTTGGCTGGAATTGAGATCGAAATTGAGGGTAAGTTGGCAGGAATTGAAATCGAAGTTGGATGTAAGTTGACAGGAATTGAGTTCGAAATTGTTG
>NW_026971608.1:0-14741 GCF_963678635.1 Symsagittifera roscoffensis | reverse complement strand
AAAATTTTGCTGTCGCGGAGTAAGAGTGGAAATGAAAACGAATAGGCAAAGGTGTATAAACCTTACCGGCGCATCTATTGAGAATTGTCGGACAAATGTCTCATTCAAGCCAAAATTATTCAGTTATGAAGTACGAAAAAATCATGATAAGCTATCAAAAATAATCGATGGACAATTGTTGGTCAAATTTTTTCTAGACAAACGTGGTGTTCAACGTTCAAGTGAATCATTCGCACAGACGATTATGATGGAACCAATTGTCGTGTTGCTGTACATTTGTTGTTGTTTTGCTGCTTGCTGGTTTGTTTGTTTGTTTGTTTACAGATGCAGAGGAGAGGGTGGGGACTTTTTGTGTTGTACTTTGATTCTGCGGAGTCCAATATGACAACCATTGAGAGCCCTGATCGCTTCCTGCGCTTGCAAAGCAGTCTCGAAGCTGCAGAAACCTAAAAAAAACGAATCTGATAAGAGAGTTGAAAACGATTACGTCGCATGTTTCTTACAGTCAGTTATAAATAGTTACAAAAACATCGGACAAACAACTCACTTAAAAAACAACGAATAGATTTCAAAAAAATAAACATTTTAAAATAATTATGCTTAAGAAATTTGTTCTTTGGTAGACATATTTCAGAAACATTTTGCTAACAATTGAGCCTCAAGTTGACTGAGAAATTAGAGTTGCATGCAAAAATTAGTCAAAAACTGTCAAATTTTTTTTTAAAGTAATTCTGGCAGTTCGAATTTTTTGAGTTTCTATTATGAAAAAATGCGTTTCAAATGATCATATTCTGCATGAGATGCTTCAGTGCAAGGCAAATAAGACGACAGTACATTAAGACGACACGCCATTGAGAAGGTCTAGTAAAATCGCTTTCATTTATGTTCCAGAAATTTGAAAAACAAAAAGTTGCAATGTTTTACTTTGTTTGTATTTAGTTATCTTATAAGTGTACATAAAGAAATAGTTGTCGCTTTAAAAACTGTTGTCTCATCTGCCGAAAAGCGAAAAGCGGACAATAAAGCTTGCTTTTGGGTAAAACGAATGATTGTTTAACAAAAACAGGATGAAAAGCGACATGAACTTCAAATCTGACAGAAATTTTGAACAAACTTTTGATTATAGTATGTTAAGTTCAATGTTTACTTGACAAACACATAGAAGAAGCAAGTAAAAAACGAGCTCACAGTCAATGGTATACAACGACAAAGGAAGACGAAAGACAAATAGGGCTCTTTTCCTTTTCTCATGTTTTCCGGGAAAATAACTTTGAAGTTTTTGCGATCTTTCTTAAGTTTTGCATCTCAGAAACATAAGTTAAGTAATTTTCCTAATATCAAAAGCTAGTTTCTGTGTAAAAAGCATTAGAAGTTTTGACCACGCAGATTTCGGAAAAACTTACAAAAATAGACGAAAAAAAAACAAAAAGTCCAATTTTGTCGCGAAATTTCCTGTTCTTTTTTCTAAAGAGGTCGATTGAAATAGGTTACAAAATTCTAGAATGCATAGTAATAATTGCTAAGCAACGTTGAAGTTGCAGAAGAAATAAGTTGTTCTGCTTCTATCAATTTGTCTGACTTGGAAAAAACTTCAGCGGATTTGGCGGAGCGGAGAGGGAATCCCCTCAGGGAATCCCCTTTATGCTATTTTAAGATATCCATGTTCGACTGTCTTATTCTAAGGCATTTCTACGGGCCCCTTTGACGCCAATACAACCTAAAGCTGAAGGGGAGCGCCCGCCGAAACAACGCGATTTCTTGGTCAACATTTTCCAAAAAAAAATCTAAGAACGCTTTTTGGCCTTTTTTCAAAAATCTGGCCCCAGAGCTGACTGTTTTTGGGACCAAAATGACTGAAGCGGAAGTGTCTATATTTTTAGGGCGAAAATGACTGAAGCGGAAGTGTCTATATTTAGGGCGGAAATGACTCAAGCGGAAGTGACTATGTTTTTTGGGCGGAAATTACTGAAGCGGAAGTGACTGTGTTTTTGGGTCGGAAATGACTGGAGCGGAAGTGACTGAAACGCTATAAAAAAAACCAAGACATAGCCCATTTTCAGCTCATGAGGTAATCAGAACGAAATTGCATAACTTTAATGAGCGAACCCAAGAAATCTGCTGGGAAAAAATTTTTAACTTTGTTTCAGCACATGCGATTTTTTGCGATTAATACATTATTTAATATAAAGAGTTTTTTCAAGAAGCCTCAGATTGTCATTTTTGGATGGTCGTCAATACACGTTTTAGAAATAACTTTAGTATAGGGTGGATTTTTCTACGGAACATCAGGTACCTTAAGGAACATTTCTTGAGGGGTGATGATTTTCACAAAAATTCTTAAATTAAAAATAAAATTATGATTTTTTTGTATTTCATTTTTTCATGTTATTAATGCTCCATAGACCTTAAAAAGCAATCAGAACATTCAGGCCTTTGCCTTGATACGAGCAATCTTGTTTGATTTTTTGTATTCTACGAAAACTTTGTGCTACCTAAACAACAGCTGCGTTCTCATTTTTACAAAAAGGGCTATAGTTTGTTGCAGCCTCATTTACCACTCAGTAATTAACTTTTGTGAAATATCTGAAATGCATAACTACCTTGATGTACTAATTTTGCAGTTCTGTGTTACAACCATTAAATGGTATGTCTGCTACGTCACTAATTTACTACCTGCCAAAAGCGATGTAGCTTTTGGACGGCCATTGTTCATTTGTTAGCCTCTGAAGCGTTCTAATTCTGACCAACTTAATTTACCTATCTTTTAACTTCGTTAAAGTCTAGTTTTAGGAATTAGTTAGCGTACTTAGAACCTTTTAATATCTTAACCAATTTTAACGTCTGTACCTTAGTTGTTTAACTAAGACCCATTAAGGGAATTCTTTACAGCTTTCAATTGCAGTGGGAGGGGTGGGGGTTTGGTTGATGGGTGGGGATTGAGATACAAGACACAAATTAAAGCAAAGGACAGATGAACATATAACATGGCTGATCGAAAGCGGGTCATTCACTCACCGATCTCATTTTGTAGATATGGGTTTTGAGATATCGGTTTCGGGTCAGACCAGATTTCTTACCTCTCGCCTCCCGCTAAACCAGGATGCCAGTATCAGTTATCAATTATTTATATAAACAAACATGTTATGATATGAGTGCAGACATCGATTGATTAGCTTGGGTCAAGATATTGATTATTCCAGAAATAGATCGAAGTGAGTGAAGCCATTTAGAAATGGAGGAAAAAGCAAGAAGGCGAACGCAAGGCAAACAGCGGGAATGATCTGTCTAAGAAGATAAAGAAAAATTTAAAGGGACTTACAACGAGCAGGAAAATTGGTCAGTTCACTAGTTTATTAAGGTTGCATACTCGAAATTATGATCAATTCAGTTGTTTTTGATCGATTTAGTTAACCTTTTCCCTTCAAATGTTGTAGCTAATGATAGAAAAACTTGAACACGCACGCGAAAGCGATAGTCATTACCAATAAAAGGATGGTTCTTAGATTTAACTTTCTCTATAAAAGACATGCCTTAAATTGGATTGCGCAAGAGCAGGATGTAATTTCGAATGGACATAACATGAGGAAAGGCGTTCAAAGAAACCATGATTTTTCATGGTCACCCGGGCATGAGAAAAATGTGTCAGGCATAGAAATTTGAGACATGATGATTTAATTGTTAAGAGATGATGATGTTGATAGTTAGGATACGATGATGGTTCAGCATTAGGACATGAAAGTTGATTTTTGTTAGGACAAAGCGGTGACATTAGGAGGATATATTGAATGACAGCAATCAGGTTTCTTCGTTTTCAGGTTAGTTAACTCAATTTTTTCTCATATTCACTTACTGTGCAATTTAATTTCGTTTTGATTTGTTTTTCAAGCTCAAACAAATCAGGATTGTCTTCTGTTTTTCAAAATCGTTCATTTCCATATGAACGACTCGCATGATGCAGTATTTTCCGAGCACTTTTCGCTTATTGCCGACGAGGGCCGAGGTGATGATAGTAACGAGTACTCGGCACTACTCGTGATTAGCTTGTGCTGCGCGTAAAACGAGTCGGCAACCGAACCTGCCGAGTCTGATTCGGAGACCCCAAGATCTCTATATGTCGGATCCGAGGGGAGGTTCCCGGGTTCTTCGAGGACTTTAGACTGCATACCCAAGGAGTGGCGTTGTCGAAGTTGGTATTCTTGGTAATGATGACTCATGCTATCATTTGAAGGCATAACAGGTGACTGAGTTTTGTATGGCCTCGAGATGGTACTCATGGAACCCTTTGTATGGTTCTGAGTTGGTGGTCTGTGTTTTTTGTGTTCCACTTTTAGTTTCTTATGGCCCACTTGGCAGCCATCCATGGCTCTTATGGCCACTTGAGCCACATTTGGATTGTCGTAACTCACGAAACCTGTTCACATTATTACGTCACAAATAATGCAATAAATCAGGATTACGTTATCTATTATGTCATCAAGTCGAAATTGCAATAATATTGATTAATCGCTTTTCTGATAAGTTTTTGTTGTCAAAATGATTTATTTTTTGCAATTTGCAAGCACTTTGAAGTAAAATTATTTCACAAAGATTAAAGTAGAAACGCTGGTCAACCAGGGGCGGATTTATGAGGGGGCGGGTGAAGACACTTCACCACATGGTTTTGACCCCCTCGCCAACCAAAGGTTCCTTCCTGTGGTATTATTTGATGAGATCCATTTTCGGCAAAAACCCTAAAAAAATTTTAAACGCGCCTTTGGTCCCAATACATTCTTATTTCGAAGGGGAGCACGCGCCAAAAAACGCAATTTTTTTGTTCAAAAGGTTTCCAAAAAGTACCCAAAACGGTATTTTTGACCAGTTATTTTTTTAAATTTGCCTGTGACGCAAAAAAACTTTGCCAAAATAGATTCTTTACAGTGTTCTGGGAGCGCTCGGAAAATCAATTTGGCCGACAAATTTTCAAAACCTAATGAAAATTGAAAATCTCTCTTCTCGAGAAAATTCTAGATCCGCCCCTGTGGTAAAGCTAACTTCTCGGAGGTAAAAAAAAAATCACATGTGCAGTTTTAACAAGTTTTCTCTTAATTAAATGCGTATTTTTATTTTGGCTACATACTATACAAAAACTATACAAAAACGAAGACACAGATTTATTTTTCGCTGAGTAGTGAGATTTGTTGACTCACCGAAACACTTGCTGAGATTGGTGTTTTTGTCTATAAACACTTTTGCGCTGATCACATTTCCGAACGGCATGAACGTCTCTCGAAGATCTTTGTCTGAGAAATCTGGCGGCAGGTGGTATATGAACAAATTAGAGCCCTCTGGCCCCTCCCTCTGGCGTTCGTGGGGGTTGGGGTGGGGGCTGGTGCCTAGATTCAAACCGAGAGGGGAGGTTGCGAAATTTTGTTGTTGTTGTTGTTGTTGTTGTTGTTGTTGTTTGGCAAGAGAGGAGGCTAAGAGAAAGGGAGACACTGAAGAAGAGATGTTTCCACTCAGAAATGGCAGACCTAAAGCAGGGAAACTTGACTATGAGTCTTCATCGGCTTAAGCATACAGTGCTGATTAAGTTTATCAGGACAAAGTTTAAACAAACATTTAAACTTCAAACAACTTTTTAAACAAACATTTAAACTTCAAAGTGGATTAAGATTAAACAAAAAATGGAGAGAATTTCAACTGTCTTTTTCTCAAAGTGGGTTAAGTTTAGACAGAAAACGAAAAGAACAAAATTTGCTCAGAATTTCACCAGAATTAATACGATGCTAGTTTTTTCGAAATTAACAACCAAAAGTTTATCTCAAAAATGAATATTTTTAGCTTTAATCATGAAGAAACTGACAGTTTAATTGATTGCATCAAAACAAGCCTCTTATACAGCCCAACAGAGCTCTAGAGGAATGAAATCTCCAAAAACGCGCGCAAACAGTTTGAAAATTGTTTTTAAGCAAAGATTTTTAATTTTGTATAGTAAAAATGACATTTTTTGGCCATCAACCAAAAATATATTCTCCGATTTTTTAACTTTTAGCCCTTCTAGGACTTTGCTGGGCTGTGTCAGAGTCTTCTTTTGAGATGAGTTTTTCATCAATTAACACGGTACTTTCTGCGTAACTTTTGTTTATCTGAAAATAGCTAAAATTATCCATACTTAACCTAATGAAAATCTCAGCAATATTTTGATTCTTTGTTTTTGTCTTACCATAACTCAAAATGAGAAAAACTTGTTTGAGTTTTCCAATATTTTACAAGTTGTTTCCGGTTATTTTAAATCAGCACTGTATTAAAAACCCATGTGTTCTGATTTTCATACGGGGCTGATTGAAATTAACTGGACAAAACGAACAAAATTGGAACAAAACTGGAATGTTTGGCATAGTTAAACAGGTTTTTTTAAATTGGGTCAACATTAGACAAATTATAATGAAGACGAAACTCTCTCAAATTGAATTAGAGTTAATATGATTTCATTTAATTTGCGAATTTCGGACCCATTATTTTTTTTTCGAAAGAGGGTCATCTTTGGCCCCTTTCACTCTTTAATAAATTCAACCAACTTTACGTAGTCAATTGATTCGCAAATTGCATCAAAAAGAATTTTTCATTCAATGAAATTTAAGAAACAATTTAAAATTTGGCTTTTAAGGTAGAAAAAATGACATTTTTTTATTATTAAACAAATATATAAACATTAAAAAATTGAGATTCATATTGCTAGGCTATATAAGAGGCTCTTTTTGGTGCAATCTGCGCGTAAATTGACTTAATAGTATCAGCGCAATTTATGATTGACTAAAAAGAGCTTTAAAAAACATTTTTCTAGTAAAATTTTGGGCCCAATTTCTGTAAAATTAAATTCCACCATGATAGTTCTGCTTCAATTCTAGACCATTTTTTTTCTAATACCAGCCCAATTTGAGAAAACATTTTTTTAAACTTTAGGTTTTCTTAGCTTTGTTTGGATAACTTAAGCAAGAACAAGGGTAAGCTTGTTGATGTACAAGAAGTACAAAATTATCTAACAACGGCTTGTTAAAGAATGGAAAAGCAAAACGTCACAAAAATTACGAAAAATTGTCGAACAATTTGAACTTAGTTAAGACCAAGGGTAGATCAAGGAGGGCAAATTTTGGCCAAAACAGGGTCTTTGTAGTGCTATGGGAGAGCTCGGAAAATCAATTTGGTCGACCTTAGAAAAAAATCTACAAAATTTTTCGACATTTTTTGAAAATCCGCCCCCCCCCCTCGAGAAAATCCTAGTTCCGCCCCTGGTTAACACCATTATAATATGAAATAAAATTCGATAAAATACTGCTCTTCCTTTTCTTTCATATGTTCAACAACCAGGCAATTTTTTCCTCGGAGACAACAATGATGAGTTTTTAAAAATCGAAATCACGACCAAGAGGGCTTCAGTATGATATTATTTTTGACCCCGTAGAAGTTTCCCTCGACGTATCTCAAAACACTACCTTCGCCCAATTCCTTCCTGTCATTTCGTGACATGGTCGGAGCAACGACTGGTAGCTGTTCAAGTAACATAGAATATTCCCTGCTGTGCTGCTGTATTGCAACAAAACCTAGTAATTTATTGTATTGACGCCTTTTTTAAATTCTTATTTTAGCCAAACAGATCATTCAAGGAAGTTTTCTTGATGACAAGAAAAACTGGTTTGAATTTTTCTTGTTTTTCTAACTTATTCATATAGCAGACTAATTTAAGCACTCTGCTCTCCATCTGTTCTTTTTGCTCGTTCAATTGTATAGCCTACTAATAATTCCAGCACGCTTATCCTTTTTTAACAATAACAAACAAAAGTTTATTTAAAAGTGTAAAACTTTTAAAAAAAACGAAATACTTGGAAAATTGTGCACCTATCCAGTGCTTAGTTGGCTCCATATTTGATGTTTTTTCTTGTTGCTCCGAGCACTCTTGAATCATGGATATGAGCTATGGATAAGGCTCCGTAATTATTTTTTTCCAGTCAATTTTGTCGAATGCAAGGAAAAATAGTATGGGACCAAGTGTAGTATCATATTCAAGCCTTATTTTTTACAAATTTTGAAAAGGTCGTCTCATTCTCAAGAAAAACTGGTCTGAGTGTTTTCGATTTTTGAACTAAATCAGAAAAAATGAGCCAAGGGCTGAATTCCCAAGTTTAATTCTATTAAAGTTTTATCAATTAAGACAAAAAGTTAACAGAAAACCTAGACTTCAATAACAGCAGAAATAATTTTTTGATTTTGTTTTTAGAAAATTTGAAATTTTTCTTTGTTTTTGAATTTATTATTTATATATATTTTAGTCAGAACATTATGTGCTGATTGCCCGGGTTGACCAAAAATGCTAATCATAATTTTTCATATATGAAAAAATGCTGCACTTTTTTATACACTTTTCATGCAATTCCATAAGTACAGAAAATTGCATGAAAGGTCTATGATTAGTGATTCTTCATTTATGGAAATTGCATGACTAGCAGTTTCCCATAAACCAAAAAAAGTTATTTTTTTAAACTTTTAATTTCTCAAAATTCATGGGATATGTTCGTGACCGAACAGAAGTGACAAAAACCATCGTTAACTCCAAACTAGAGTCACTAAAAATTTGATCGTCATGTATTTACAATGCACTGGAAACGACCTGAGTTCTAACAGAGTTTTCTTACACAAATATAGTAAAAGAATCAAACTTTTAATTTTTAGACTTTTAGATTTTTTTTTCAAATATGAGTTTTTAAATTATCAGACAATGATCAAGGCATACATAAACATACTATACAAAAGAAATAGGAATGTTTAGCGGTTTTGAAAAAAGTTATCCAGAGAAACGGAAAAAATCCAAGTTTTGTGTATCCAGGACTACGTTATGCGCCCAAAAAATTAAAATTTGCATGCCAAAAAAAAATTTTTGGAAAATGTTTGTTTGAATACAAAGATCGATTTGCGGTTGAAAAAAAAGTTTTGCGGCAATTTCAAAATTACTGGGAAAATTTTTTGTTGTCGCCATCAAAAAAAATCCTAGTCATACAATTTCCATATATAAAATTGTATGATAAACATTTTTTGCGACAAAAAATTTTTCTTCCATGTTTAGTACGATACACCTACTTTTATCCCAAAACAAGCAAAAAGATGACAGCCATGAAAAAAAAATTTATGAAATTTGTATGATTAATATTTTTTATAGACTTGGTTTATGGAATTGTTTGACCAGCGTTTTTGGTCTATGGAGGTCAACCCGGGTGCACATGAACCGGCTTATCCTTGTTTTTATTACAAATCAGTTATTATCAATTAGTTTGGATTGAGCTCAGAGAAAGAAGTTCAGAGTAAATGTGATCAATAGTATTAGTAGCCAATTAGTGGTGATAACTGATAGTAGTACCTAATGATGATGCAGTTAGTTGTGCCTGTGCGTTAGCCTGGTGTTGTTGTTGTTGTTGTTGATTAGCTAGCAGCTGCAAAGCAGCCGCAGTTACAGCTGCCTGGTGACTCATATTTGCCGACGAAGAAGAAGAACCCCCGTTTAGTGACGCACCTGTGGATGAATCAGCACTTGTTGGGGTGGGGGTTGAGGCTACTTCATTCTGATTGGTTAAAACAGATGACGAATCAGCAACGCTTCGTTGAGTTGTTGTTGTGTTAAATGCGCCTGTGGCTTCAAGGATTGAATGTAATTGGCTGTTTTGTTGCTGCTGTTGATGTTGGCTCTGGAGAGCTGCGATTTGATTGGCCAACATGGATTGACCAATCGGGTTGGAGGAGAGAGTGTTGGCTGCTTGCAACAGGGACGTGGCTGATGCTAAAAATCAGATCGGGAAATTGAAAAACAAATTAACTATTTTTCAAAAAACTATTTTAAGATTTTTACCATGGGTGCTCGCTTACCGTAGTGACACTTCAATACAAAATCTTTTGATCGGATAAATTTTAGCTTTTGACGGCTTTAAAAATTTTAAACTCCAAATTAAAAAACAAGTGCTTTAAAAACTTGATCCAACTAATTTTTTCAATTTTAAAGAGACTAAACATAATTTTTTCAACATTAAAAATTAAAAAAGAGAAATAAAAAGAAATAGAAAGTTTCGTAGGTATTTTTGTAGCAAACTTTCTTTTTCAGATTTTTGTTTTTATATTACCTTTTCAGTTTGCTATTTTTGCTCGATAAAACTTCTAAATCAAGATGAATTGAACCACTTTGCCGAAACATCCCAATGTGACATTAGCAGAACAGTTTAACTGTTTTAGAAGACCCTGAAATTGATTCTGCCAAGCAACGAAAATTGATTTTACCAAGCAAGATACTTACCACTTTTCAGAATCTGAGCCACCGGGTAAAAACTAACTAACTCGGCCAGCGAACATTGAGTTCGAGTATTTATATGCGTTTGACTTTGAAAAAGAAAAATTCTGGAAAAAGTTCAGTAGAAAGATTCTTAGACTGATTCTGAGTAAAACGGCATTCAGAAACAGTCTTTAATGGGTTAACTGCTGCAAGACTCCTCTGGTAAAAACAACGAATCTACTTAACAATCCCCCCCCCCTGTAAATAAAAACAGTAAACTCGCACTAGAGCGTTGTATGTAAATTCGAATTTTGCTGCATTCTGATTGGTCGAAAATTCGCTGCAAGTACTTAACAATCTCCCCCTTTCTTGAAAAGGGGGGGATTGTTAAGTAGATCCAAAACAACTACAGATTAACCAAGTTGCTCATAACAGGGCGATGCCCTTAATGTTCCAATAGTCTTTCAGTTTGTCATAAGTGCTGTTTAATGATATATAACGTGAGAATTTTGGGTATATGTGAAAAAATGTTTAAAAGTTTATTCGTTTTTTTTTTCAATTTTAAACATCACCCTCCACCAGAACCGTTCAAGCAGTAGTGATTTATCTTGCGTTTTGGCAAGCAAATTTTTAATAAATAAGTTTGCTTCAACTAACTGCGTTAATAGAAAATGCGTTCTAAAAAGACAAAGTTTTCGCATCTACCACACGTTTGTAATTTTGAGATCAGAATATATGGCATCGAAACAATTCTTTCAAAATGGTTACTGAAGAAGTTAGACTTGTCTGCGGAAAAAGAACACCTAGCTCAAATATTCTATCATTTTCCAAAATCATTAGAACAAAACAAACAAGGCGTTTTATAATTTTTTTGACAAAAAACATACGTATTTGACAAAAAAAAGGTTCAATGAAGAAAAAAGTGAAAGTATTAAGTAGCAGAATATAAAAACCTGCTTCTCAGGGATTCGACACCCCGCATACCCAACGCGGTCCCCCTTTGTGCTATTTTGAGAAATCTATTTTGGTGAGGTACCCTAAAATTTTTCTAAAGGCGCCTTTGGCGCCAAAGAATACTTTTTTTTGAGGTGGGAATGGGCGCCAGAAAACCAAGATTTTTTGGTCAAAAGTTTCAAAAAAATGCCTATATACGCCGTTTTTTGGCTGTTTTATTAAAAACTTGCCTGCGGCACAGAAATTTGGTCAAATTGGGGTATTTATGGTGATTTGGTAGAGCTCAGAAAATCAGTTTGGTCGACCTAAAAAGAAAAAAAATGTCGACAAAATTTTCGATTTTTTTCTGAAAATCTGCCCCCCTCGAGAAAACCCTTGATTCGCCCCTGCTTGTAGGGGTTCAAAAAAAAAAGTTTTCAAACTCAGAATTTAGTTGGAAATTATTGCTTTTGAAAAAAAATTAGGCAAAACTATTGTACTGAAGAAAAATATCAGTCAGTTTTATAGTTTGCACCATTATATTACAGCAAACCGTAACTTTCAAAATATCTGTCCAAAATTTTGCATTCCCAGGGTTCCTGCGGTGAGAGGAAGACATTCCTGCAAAATTGGTTCAATTTTTTTTCTACTATTAACCATTTATATGAACAATTAACACAAAAATTACAAATTCCTTTGAGAGCAATTAGTTTTCCTACAAAAAAACTATAGATCTAGGTATTTTACAAAAAAAAATTATCAGCAAAAATAAAACATTTGTATAACTTTTTGTTTTTTCCTTCTTGCTTAATAGGCGTGATTTTGAGAAAATCAGTATATATTCTGTAAATAATGGTATACAGTTTTTATAAAACTTAAATAAGCTTTTTTTAAGTCTTGATAGAATTAAAAATAATTTCAAAAATGAAGATATTGTGTGTGAAAGTTTAGCAAAACAATTGCATTGAAATTGAAATTTGCTCCGATTTTCTAAGAAGGTGACAGAGTTTTTTGCTTGGGGTGGTTATTTTTCTATCGACATGAACTTTCAAAATCCTGTGAAAGACAAAGATTTTTTTTAGCTCAGATTTAAAAAAAAATAATTAACCTGTAATTAATTTTGTTAAATTATGGTGGGGGTGGTTCAAAGATCGCCAATTTAGCCTAATTGAGACTGTTAAACGCAATATATTTCGTGCTATTATAACGTAGGGAAGATTCAATTCGACCTAGAAGTCGCTTCAAATTGAATCCAGTTATGCTTTTTGGTGTATTTAATGCTTTGCTATATGCAAAATATAGCACTTTGTAATTGATGATGATTTATAAAAAAAACACAAAAAACTGTTTCTTCTTTTGAAAGTTTTATTAATTTTTTTAAAAGTGAACATTACTCCATCGACCTGAAAAACAGTCCGAAAAATCAGGGCTCTGTCATGATACGAGCAGTTTTATTAACAATATATAATTGAAGTTTCACTGTTAAAGAATAAAAAAGACACCACTCGACTGGCAGCAAATTGGTCCTTTTTGTGTTCTTCCAAGATCGATTTTCTTTTTTTGTTACTAATTTTGTAATTTAGAAACAAAATTTTTCTGTTCTTGGAAACAATTTTTTTTAAATTCGTTACATGATCTGAAATCTTTATATGTTTCTGTATATAATCAATTTTTATCTGTTTTTGTCAATGCGGGTCGTCTTGGATCCTAGTTTGTATCTAAATTTACCGACACCTTCTCAAGAAACCACATACCCGACTACATCTAAATGCACTTAAAATTCGCGCGACAAGATATATATATATGTGGTGAATATTGTAGGACTAGTGATCCCACCGTAATTATTCGCATAGTTGTGGGGGTGGACTGCAAGGGTTGCGTAGAGGTGTGAGGTGGGGGTGGGAGAGGGACCCCCACCCGCTACAACTGCGGGTAGGAAATATGCACCAGATAAGGTGGGGTCCCCACCCCCGAGCACCGGAGAGAAACCGCCGGCTCCACTCAAAAGAGCTGCTGCTTGAAATTAAAACTTGTTTTAGAGTAAATACAAAAATTGAGCAAGCTATAATGAAAGCTATGTCTATGCGAGAATAGATGTCGATGCCTATGTTTTTCATACAAAATGTTGTGTGTTGCAAAAAAAATTAGAACGACCTTTTTGAGCACTAAATTTGTTAATTCAGTCGAAATTTTTGAGCAAAATTCATTTTTATTTTGACTTCGATATGTAAATTCTGTCCTAAAAATTTGCCTCTGCATTCGATTTTTCTTTGAAATGAGCCAATTGTTCTTCTTTTTATTGCTGTAAGTTCGAACAATTTAAAGATTTGAGCCTGAGCTGAGATCTTACCTTGTGCCTGTGCTATTTCTGTGGCAGAAAGCGTATTTGCCGGTTGTGCTGAAGAGCCCTAGAGAAAATAGATGAAAATTAGTAATTGCTCATAAGAAAATTGTTAATGCAATTTTAAATCGATTTATCGATATCGATATTTGTTCTTTCCTACTTTGCAATCAATGTCGAGGGGATCTGTAATATAGTCTTATTTTTGTTCCGACTATTTGAATATGGGGAGGATTTTTCGATTCAGGAGTGTTTTCGTTGTTTTTTTTGTTTTTTTTTTCCACGAAAAATCAGGTTCCACAAATAATCATCGGACTGGGTTGAGATTTTTCCGTCGATATTCGATCGAGTAAAGCGAGCGAGCAGGCTTACAATAGCTTATTTCAGTGGCTTAAAATCTTAAAATAGCTTAATTTAAGTCGCAAAAAATTTAGTGAAATTAGTTTTTTTTAGTATTTTAGCGCCAAAAACTTCAAAATTTTTTTTAAAACTTGAATTTTCGAAATTTTTTGATTTTGTTTGTTTGTTCTAGAAAAATTGTCTTCAAAATTGCCTAATTTATTATGACTGTCGAATATTCCCAAGCTCTAGTTTTTCATTTAGATGCTTTTATCACATCACGCCCAAAAAAAAACTAATTTGAAAAAAAAAACTCTTGTTGTATTTTTTAAGACTATGGTCGGAACATTCCGTGGTACTTGCACAGTAACCGACTATTCTTGTTTAAATATGTAATTAATCATAACTATGATCGATAATTTAAAATCTCCAACTATGATCTTACATTTAGAACATTAGTCTGCGCGGTTGCACCATTGACACTGTTTAACAGACTAGCAGCAGCGTTGATTTGTGACAGACAGTTCAAAGCGGCCGCTACCTGTCCGGGATTATTTCCCCCACCCGAGAATCCCAAACCGGTACCAGGAACCCCCAATCCCGCTGACCCACTATCAACAGTGGTCATAGCATGGGCCATAGTATGGCCATTGGCAGTGGGAGTGGTAGATGGTAGTCCATATATGGCCGGGTTCGTGGCCCACTGGCTAGTTGTGTGATGCATTCTTTTCTGTTCTTTGTCTTTCTGTGAGTCTGCGTTTTTAACAACTAATTGGGTTCCTTTGGTAGACTGAAAAAAAGCACTTCAGTTAGTTAAGACGGTTTATCCACACGGGAAAG
>NW_026971607.1:0-130652 GCF_963678635.1 Symsagittifera roscoffensis | reverse complement strand
AATACCCCTCCACTCTAGCAAATAAGAACGCTCCCATACTTAGGTCTCGAAGAAATTTTTGCTAAGAAGTAAATTTCAAACGTTTTCGCAACTATGTGCATCGTCAGGATTTTTACAATAAACTACTCTATGTGCCATTCTGCCGGATGACACAGCACAACCTTCCCGCGACAGAAAAAAGAGTGACTAAAGGCCTTATGAACAGAAAAGTGTTGCGACGGAGGGTCAGAATGTTCTAGAATTTTTATTTTTAAAATTTCGATTGGAAGAAGAACATTTCTGAGAAATAGAAAAAAGACGGCCATTTTGAATAAAAAAGACGAAGATCAGAACCACGATAGAGATTGTAAAGAACAGTCGTGCAAGAAAATTACGAAGCCTCTTATCGTGGCAATAACACACGATAAGGACCTTAGTGACAGATATTTGTGGAGACGGAGGCTTCAGTGGGGGGAAGAGAAATACCACGGAACCCTCCCGGGACACGAAATATAGGAGATAAGAGTGTTATCTCAAGAAAATCACGGGAGCGGAGGCTTGGTCCCCCAGAGGCTGTTATATGTGAAGGGACTGGGTAAACTAACTTCAACAGTTGCTGTAATGTCCTAGATCTTAATTAACACCGATATTATTTCAATATTTCAGAGCATGAGTAGATAGAAAAAGGAAAGGGTCAATCCATCTCCAATGGATTTAATATAAAACTGTCACACAAAAACATAATAAAATAGGTTGTTCGAGCCGTGTTTTTAATGACAATCACGTAGTCTGAGGATCCGAGACTCAGCTATGTGGTTGTGTTCGCATGCAAACGAAAGCTGATCAAAAGTCGTTTGACTGATGGCCTAAAAATGGTAGCTTTTTACTTTGCCCTAAACAGACCAGAAAATCAACTGGCAAGGTCGAGACGGTGAAAAACGAGTAGAATTAAGGTAACTGACGCCTGCCAGTCGTTAATAGGTACTTTTTCTACGCTCCGTCGCTGTGTGATATTTGGGCGAATGTTACATAGACGTTTTTATGGCGCTCCTGGGTGGGCCTGTTAAAGGCATGAAACCATCATGATCAGCAAACGTTTCAGCGACGTACCCTCCGCTCCGGGCGTAAGCCCGAGTTAGAGGCCTTAATGACCGTTGTTGTACTAGGGGGAAGGTGCGTACCCTCCCTCCGTCTAGTGCAATTTAGCTTTTTAACTTAGTTAACACCGAAAATTCCGGGGGCCGGAGGGTTAGGTGGGAAATCTAGAGCCCGCTTGTCCTGAGGTCCCAGGACCAAAAACAATTAAAGGGAAAGCGTAAAACTAAACAAAAATAGTGTATAACCAAGAAAAAGCCAAAAACAATGTTATTTAAAAACAAAAAAGTACAAAAAACAGTAAAAAAAATCCAAAAAAGACCAAAAACAGTAAAAAACATAAAGTGACAGTTTATATGTTATTTCCGGACGAGATGTGATCTGACCTTCCTATTTGTTGTTGTTTCAGATTGATTTATATCGTTTCTGATAGAGAGATTGTGTGTTTTGGTGAAGGGTTGGGTACCCTCCCTCGAGTGTAATTTGAGTGTTTAAGCACGTTAATGGTGATTTTGCCGGTGACCGGAGGGTAGAGTGGCAGGCTGATCAACGTGTTCCACACTCAACAGGGACATCAAGGACAACATCCGCAACGACTGTTGGGTATCGTTGAAGCAATTTTAGTATCGTTCGGGTACTATTTCCTTAAAACTTAAGTGGTGGGGAGCACGATTGGCGCGGTCCGATTGTACCCTCCATCGATTACAAATTTCCGAGTTAAGGGTCTTGATTCGGATATTTTGGTGCAAAGGAGGGTATAGTACTATTTATTAACGACTATTAATAGATTATTATCCTTATTATATATTACTTATCTCCTATTTAGACCCAAGAAACACCCATTTTTTGTCGAAAATTACCAATTTTCGACCAAACCGTAGACCCCCAAACTTTCGGATATCCGAGCTTTTCCGATAGGCAAAAAGCTTTTATATAGAGAGTAGCTACGTAGTTCGATCCCCTTCACTAAGGAAACCGCGTGAGCAAAGACTCAGTAGAAGTTAGGAAAACGAAAATTTTTCGATCAAAATTTTGATAATTTTCTGTATTTTGTCAATCTGTTTTGGGGATCGAGTTTTTGAGTTTTTAGAGTTAGAGCAATAAAATTTTTTGCGTTAGGAGCGTGCTAGCATAACGTGCTCGGTTACTAGAGAAATTTTTGGGTAACCCTCCGAGTAGCTCCGTGGATAGAGCTAACGACTTAAGGTTTGGAAAAGGAAGGAATCGGAGGGTCCAAATTTGATAGTTTTTAGCCAAATTTTTGTTTCTAAACCAATTTTGGTCCGGTTTTTTGCATTATTCCAGTGCCGTACAGGGCTACTACGCTCAATTCAAGTATTTTTAGGCACTTTCGACCGGAATTGCGAAAAAAGTCTTTCAGATCCTATACAGGTGGTGAAAAAGGCCATTTTGACGAACGCGTTTTTGGCGATTTCTCAAAGACTAGTTATCCGATCGGGATAATTTTGGTACCATAAGTCGACGTTTTTGACCATTTTTCCGAATCGCAACCGTTTTTGGGTTGATTATTTCGGAAAAGAAAAATTTTTTAGAATTTGTTGGTTCGGAGGGTCCAAGTAACGGGCAACCCTCCGAGCGGCAGAAAATTTTATCAAAACATCTTTTTATTCAACTGGGAAGGTTGACCGTGTCAGCCAACCTAGTTTTAAGTCAGGTAGACCGCTTTTGGAGACTTTGTTGCGGTGATATAACCCTTTTTCTTGACTTTGGGGGAACCCTCCGAAGTGACCCTCCGGAGTCAGCTAAACCCCTTAGCAACCCTCCTTAGTGGAAAATTTCCACGAGATCACCCTAAGAAGTTGAAACAGCTCCCCCTAGAACCCTTAGCTTATTTTGACGCTGTTTAAAGCTAGTAGGAGAACCTTCCAAGTGAGATCAGAAAATTTGAAAATTTTGGAGGTACCCTCCGAAGTGACCCTCCGGAGCGTATTAAGCATCTTATTGACCCTCCTTAGTAAATTTAAGGGGACCCTCCGAAGTAACTTGGGTGATTAAGATACCCTCCTAAGTAACTTGAGTGATTGAGGTACCCTCCGAGGTAACCCTCCGGAGTGTCTTAAACCTTCTAGCGACCCTCCTTGTAAGAGACTTGAGTAAACCTTCTGTGGCAATTTGGGAAACGGAAAATATCCATTTAATAAGGATCATATTAGGATATTAGGCGTGCTTATCAGGATCAGAAGAACCCATTCTGACCCGGAAATTCGTGATCAACTTTGGATTCTATATTGGGTGTATTAGAAGTACCCGAACAAAATTTTTTTTGATTGTGATTTTGGTTGAGTGGTTGCCTTGAGCTACTTAATAGGAAAGTTCGTTATTTTGTTCTATGGCGCTCCTGGGTGGGCCTGTTAAAGGCATGAAACCATCATGATCAGCAAACGTTTCAGCGACGTACCCTCCGCTCCGGGCGTAAGCCCGAGTTAGAGGCCTTAATGACCGTTGTTGTACTAGGGGGAAGGTGCGTACCCTCCGTCTAGTGCAATTTAGCTTTTTAACTCAGTTAACACCGAAAATTCCGGGGGCCGGAGGGTTAGGTGGGAATCTAGAGCCCGCTTGTCCTGAGGTCCCAGGACCAAAAACAATTAAAGAGAAAGCGTAAAACCAAACAAAAATAGTGTATAACCAAGAAAAAGCCAAAAACAAATTTATTTAAAAACAAAAAAGTACAAAAAACAGTAAAAAAAAATCCAAAAAAGACCAAAAACAGTAAAAAACATAAAGTGACAGTTTATATGTTATTTCCGGACGAGATGTGATCTGACCTTCCTATTTGTTGTTGTTTCAGATTGATTTATATCGTTTCTGATAGAGAGATTGTGTGTTTTGGTGAAGGGTTGGGTACCCTCCCTCGAGTGTAATTTGAGTGTTTAAGAACGTTAATGGTGATTTTGCCGGTGACCGGAGGGTAGAGTGGCAGGCTGATCAACGTGTTCCACACTCAACAGGGACATCAAGGACAACATCCGCAACGACTGTTGGGTATCGTTGAAGCAATTTTAGTATCGTTCGGGTACTATTTCCTTAAAACTTAAGTGGTGGGGGGCACGATTGGCGCGGTCCGATTGTACCCTCCATCGATTACAAATTTCCGAGTTAAGGGTCTTAATTCGGATATTTTGGTGCAAAGGAGGGTATAGTACTATTTATTAACGACTATTTATAGATTATTGTCCTTACTATATATTACTTATCTCCTATTTAGACCCAAGAAACACCCATTTTTTGTCGAAAATTACCAATTTTCGACCAAACTGTAGACCCCCAAATTTTCGGATATCCGAGCTTTTCCGATAGGCAAAAAGCTTTTATATAGAGAGTAGCCACGTAGTTCGATCCCCTTTATTAAAGAAACCGCGTGAGCAAAGATTCAGTGGAAGTTAGAAAAACGAAAATTTTTCGACCAAAATTTTGATAATTTTCTGTATTTTGTCAATCTGTTTTGGGGATCGAGTTTTTGAGTTTTTAGAGTTAGAGCAATAAAATTTTTTGCGTTAGGAGCGTGCTAGCATAACGTGCTCGGTTACCAGAGAAATTTTTGGGTAACCCTCCGAGTAGCTCCGTGGATAGAGCTAACGACTTAAGGTTTGGAAAAGGAAGGAATCGGAGGGTCCAAATTTGATAGTTTTTGGCCAAATTTTTGTTTCTAAACCAATTTTGGTCCGGTTTTTTGCATTATTCCAGTGCCGTACAGGGCTACTACGCTCATTTCAAGTATTTTTAGGCACTTTCGACAAGAATTGCGAAAAAAGTCTTTCAGATCCTATACAGGTGGTGAAAAAGGCCATTTTGACGAACGCGTTTTTGGCGATTTCTCAAAGACTAGTTATCCGATCGGGATAATTTTGGTACCATAAGTCGACGTTTTTGACCATTTTTCCGAATCGCAACCGTTTTTGGGTTGATTATTTCGGAAAAGAAAAATTTTTTAGAATTTGTTGGTTCGGAGGGTCCAAGTAACGGGCAACCCTCCGAGCGGCAGAAAATTTTATCAAAACATCTTTTTATTCAACTGGGAAGGTTGACCGTGTCAGCCAACCTAGTTTTAAGTCAGGTAGACCGCTTTTGGAGACTTTGTTGCGGTGATATAACCCTTTTTCTTGACTTTGGGGGAACCCTCCGAAGTGACCCTCCGGAGTCAGCTAAACCCCTTAGCAACCCTCCTTAGTGGAAAATTTCCACGAGATCACCCTAAGAAGTTGAAACAGCTCCCCCTAGAACCCTTAGCTTATTTTGACGCTGTTTAAAGCTAGTAGGAGAACCTTCCAAGTGAGATCAGAAAATTTGAAAATTTTGGAGGTACCCTCCGAAGTGACCCTCCGGAGCGTATTAAGCATCTTATTGACCCTCCTTAGTAAATTTAAGGGGACCCTCCGAAGTAACTTGGGTGATTAAGATACCCTCCTAAGTAACTTGAGTGATTGAGGTACCCTCCGAGGTAACCCTCCGGAGTGTCTTAAACCTTCTAGCGACCCTCCTTGTAAGAGACTTGAGTAAACCTTCTGTGGCAATTTGGGAAACGGAAAATATCCATTTAATAAGGATCATATTAGGATATTAGGCGTGCTTATCAGGATCAGAAGAACCCATTCTGACCCGGAAATTCGTGATCAACTTTGGATTCTATATTGGGTGTATTAGAAGTACCCGAACAAAATTTTTTTTGATTGTGATTTTGGTTGAGTGGTTGCCTTGAGCTACTTAATAGGAAAGTTCGGGCAATCCGGGAACAAATAAAGGAAGACCTCGGTGGGTGTATTAAGCAAATACACACCCACTTGAGAAGAAGAATTGTTCCCTACTCTCGTGCACTTGGAGCAGTCCGAGTGTGGGAGAGCTTTCTCATAGATTTTCGGTGTGGGTGAGTCCTACCCCCACCGTAAATTTTCTGATCCTTTCTCATAGATTTGACGAATTTTAATACTTTGAATACTTAGTAGGACAGCTCGGGCAATCGCAGGACACCCAAAAGAAGACCTCGGTGGGTGTATTAGGCAAATACACACCCACTTGAGAAGACTGTGTCCTGGGCTTCGTTCTTTCGGATCGTTCCGATTGGGGGAAGTCTTTTTCTTTAAGGCTAAGTTTTATTTATCTATTTCTGAATCATCACTGCTTTTTATCGAAGATTGTTTAATTTTAACAAAGCAGTGACTTGATAAATTGTGTGGCGATAAATTGATACTGACAAAAGGTCGCTGTCACCTGTAGGATATTCTTATCTGATTATCGATTGTGTTTTTTGTGTCGATTATATCTTGTGGAAACTTAGTGATACTGTTATACTATACAACCGGGTTGAGTTAGCATTATATCAATACTGGGTAGACCCTGTGTGTAACTTTAGCTGAGTCACTAATTTAGTCGTGAGAGATCTAAGAGACATTTTGATACTGACGGAATCGAGTAGGCAGCGTTAAGTGATTTAACTAAATCTTGTTTGTGGTACGTTTGCATTGCCATCAATTTACGAATACTTTCATTTTGATAAAAATTATGCAGCGCAGGGACTCGCTAGGATCGACTACTAAAATTCCCAGGCTAAGCAAGGGAAGCACGCGGAAGTTTAGAACTAGGCGTAGCCAAACCTCGTTTAGCAGCGCTTTCGACGCGTTTGCTGAAGACGAATCGACTAAAGGTCAACCTGATCTTTCAGTGATCGAAATGAAACTAAGGAGCGAGAAAAACCTCGATGGCAATCAAAGGCGGAGCGCCGAGGCCGAGCCTGCGAGCGAAACGCTGGTAGAACCCTTTGACGAAGGGGAGCGAACGCTCATTCGACCCGACTTTGAGCCAGACGAGGTCCTCGAACGGGAGGAAGCTGAGAGGACAGAGGAGACCTCGGAGCGTCCCGAGGTCGAACCTCGGGAGGAAGTGTTGTACAGGGGAATGTCCAAATCAGAGACTAAGAGCTATAAATGGAGAAAGGAACCTTCACATCTGACAAGTGCACACTCATCCTTGGCCAAACAGAGTAACAACGCGATGATGTCGAGTATGAGTCCGGGTGAAGAGCAGACGTTCTCGAAGGCCAAGAAGAGTTGGAAGTCCTTGTACGACGAACGCATGGCGTCACTACCAACTGTAGGTTTGACTTCCAGTGATGGCTACCCGGAGATAACCCATCCGGATGTGAACTTCACACCGTGCCCAAGGAACGACATGAGCAGGGAGGCGTCTTCTGCCTCGCCGACCAGGCCTATGTCAGATGGGATAACGATGGGAGCATCATCAACGTTCGACAGACTGATGACGTCAATGCACAAGCAAAAGGGCGGTGCGTCATCAAGTACTAGGCTACAGCCACAGTTGACCTCGTCTTCTCTGGGGCTAACCCCGCCATTGGGGGCAGCTGGTGACATAAGTGATATGTTCGCTGGTGTGATGAATGGCCTGGATGAATTGAGGCGAGACATGACTAAGAGGATAGATCAAGTTGACGAGAGAGCTCACCATGGTCGAGAGAATTTGAAAGATGAGCTAACGCACGTGAAGTCGCAGGCGAGGTTTGATCAGGCTCAATTGATTCGTGACACCGATCAATGCCTGGCCGAGAGCCTGGCACAGGCAAACAAAGAGTCAGAGGAAAGAGAGGCTAGGATGACAAGAGAGATCGAGCGATTGTTGAATGATCATGATAATACGATGACTGGCCTGGAAAGGAGGTTGGACGCCAAATCTGACTTGATGATGCGGAAGCTTGACGCGATCCTGAATGGGAATAGTTGGCAGGAGCATTCCAACTCAAGGGAGCGCTCACGCCATGCGACAGTTGGAGATGGTACGGGCAACAGTGCCAGAGCCCAGCAAGGCTCGAGAACGAACTACGAACATAGAAACAAGGAGCGGCCAAGGGCAGCCCCGCAGAGGCCTGGCTGGAAAAATCCAGTCCCACCGGAGGCAGATGCCACCCCGGAGACAAGATTGCCAACCGTGCCACAAGTCAGTTCAGTACCAGATCTGACTACAGTCTCACAAGACACAACGATGTATGCCTCGATGTTTGAGCCTCTGAACAGATCTCTTGAAACATTCATCACCAAGCTCTCGAAGTCAACCGAGAGAGGAGAGAGGTCAAGAAGAACACTGAAAAAGCCGAAGTCATATAAAGACGAGTCAGACGGCTGCATTGATACTTGGATAGAGGTGATGAAGTTGCACTTTGAGGAAGAGAATCTCTCCGAGAAACAAGAGTGCAGCGCGCTGACGAGCAACCTGGAGGGTACTGCATTAAATTGTGTAATGGCGAAAAGAGCCAATGAGAGAGACAGCGCTCGCAAGATATTCGATATCCTGCTGAATCGTTTCGGCTCTGGAGTACAAGGGCACCAGGCCATGGTGAAGTTCGAGAAGAGGCGACAGAGAGATGAAGAATCAATAGATAAATTCTTGGATGACCTTGAACTGCTCAGGAGGAGGAGCAACCCGGATGAGAGAATATCCGAACGAAACTTGGCGATCGCTTCGAAGTTCATGGATGGTGTAAGGAGTGAGGAGTTGAAGACGATGTTGGCCACTCACTTCACCCTGTCGCTTGACCAAGTACCCACGCCCGACGACTTGCGTATGAAGTCACGCGAGTATTTACTGATAAAACCGAGGGCGCAAAACCGTTACAGCAATTATGGCAACTATAGCGGGACAAACACTGGTGCGAATTCCAGTTGGTACAAACCTCGCGATGACATGGACAAGAGGAGGTCGTGTGCGAATTGTGGTTCGATGGACCATCACGTTTCTGCGTGTTCTGCATACAAACAGAACATGAAGGCCATAGGCTACTTTCTCGAGGACGCTGACGCGACCGACGAGGATCATGAAGAGTACGTGAGAGGGCTCATCATGAAATATGGTCCGAGGTGTTTCTTCTGTAATTTGGAGGGACACTTCAAGTCGGATTGTACTCGATTTTGGGACGCAGTAGCGGACGCGAAACATCCCCGCCACGATGAGGCGCTTTCGGGTGTCAAGGCCAGTCGGGCACGTCTGATGAACGAGGCTGAATCTCGGAGAAAGGAGACGACACCGAGCACTTTCACGACTAAAAAGGTTAAGACATGGCCTGACGAGGGGGTAGCCTCAAACCTCGAAACAGAGTCGTCTAGCCCACTCAAGGTGGATTACGGCCTGGCGGCAAGGACAGCTCTGCAGAATGTCAAACAAGACCTAGCCACGAAAGAAGTGGAGCAATGGGTAAGGTCGGAGCTGGGGAGCACAGATCTTCGGGAAAGTCTTATTGTCCTGAGTAAGACGATAAGAGCAGAAGACGAAAAAGAGCCCAAGAAACAGGGACTAAAACTGAACGTTATATCTGGCAAGACTTTCGGCGTGACGAAGGCAGGGACCAAAATAATGTCTATCATCTCAGTCGCAGGGCACCAGGTGGTCAAGAACCTGAGCGAGCCATCCGAGATTACACTGGTCCACCTGGACATCTATGCCGACTACCTGAAAGAGAAGGATCCCAAACTGGACTCCAGGGCAGTGCGAGCGCTGCTCACAACGGGAGGTCCGAGGCTGATGAAAGTGGACGGACATTATATCGATGTCCATGGCCCTTACCCGATTCTGATGAATGTGGATGGCATCAATATCTACACGAAAGCTCACATAACTGATGCGAACGATCAGGTTGGCCGGATATACATTGGTCAAGAGGAGCTGAAGGTCAGACGAATCGGACACAACGCGATGCTCGAACAAGATGCGGTGCATATTGGTTGCGAGGCCGATCTGGCCGCACACGTTCTGGACGTGCAAGGCAGACAACTGTCAGTAAAGGGGCTGCTAGACACGGGAGCAGTGGTTAGTGTCATGCCAGTCAAAACTTGGACCGACATGGGTTTCGAAAGATCGGATCTCATACCGACAAACATCAGGTTAGCAGCTGCCAATCAGGGAGCGATCTATGTCGCCGGACGAACCCCGATCATCTCACTGCAGCTCGGAGGAAGACATCTTTGGATGAGCTTCCTAGTAGTAGAGAATTTGGATGAATCCGACCAGTTCATCCTAGGAAGGGATTTCGTTCGCAACTTTGACGTCACGATCGATCTCAACGACGAATTGATTAGGATCAAGGATCCTGAGAGAAAGTATGAGAAAAGATCCCTTCATAAGATCTTAATTAATCAGGCCAAGGTGCCGATTTTTCTGGATCGAAAAGTTAGATTAAAACCGAACCAAGCCGTAATAGCAACGTTTAGGATGAGGAACTTGAATGAACTCAGCAATGACAGACAGGTGTGTCTGGTACCAAATCCAAACAGTAAAAGCTCGGCTATTTTAGGAAGAAGCTTCTCACTCACTCAGAGCGGACTGTGTGTGAGTGTGTTATTGAACACAGAAGCAACAGCAGTGACAATACAGAGGGGAAAGAAACTTGGCTACGCTTTGCCTCTGAACACAGACTTTCTGAGTGTGGAGAACTTGAAGAAGTTTGACGTAACTAAATGTCCATTACATGCGAACCAAGAATGTATAATGAAAAGAGTAATTGAATTGAAATCTACTAGGAAATTGTTTTCAATGAAGTCGGAAACAGATGATGGGCTGTCTAGTTGTTCCAACTTTCCTGAGAGGCCGACGGAAGCAGAGTTAGCAGCGAATAGGCCTGTCCTACCTGAGATAGAACATCTGAAGGGTAAAATATCTGACAAGGAACTAGATTCGCTCAGGGCGGTGCTAGATCGGAACGCAGACGTTTTTTCAAAGCATAAGGCCGATATAGGTTGTTGCCATTCCCCGCATCGATGAGAGCCTATCCAAGCTGGGAGACGCTAAGTTCTTCACGACGTTGGATTTGGGCTCAGCATTCTGGCAAGTGCCACTCAGAAAGCAAGATCGAGAGAAAACAGGTTTCGCGTGTGAGCTGGGACTGTTCCAGTGGAAGAGGATGCCATTCGGATTGTGCAACGCGACGGCCACATTCCAGCGACTGATGGCTCAGGCACTCACGAGCGTCACTAAGAAATACGGGAATCTCATCATGTGTTATGTCGATGATGTTGTGATTGCAACACCAACCCTAGAAGACCACATAGAGAGGTTGGAGGAGGTGTTTTCTTGCATGAAGCAGGCGGGTCTGAAATGCAAACCCTCTAAGTGTGAAATCCTCAGGGATTCCATAAAGTATTTGGGCCGCCTGGTTGACAAACATGGAGTGAGACCAGATCCCGAAGCGGTTGAAGCGGTGTTGACCTGGAAGGCACCTAAAACAGATACACAGTTGATGAGTTTTCTGGGATTCGCCAATTATTATCGTGAGTTCATCAAGGGGTATGCTGACAAAATATACCCCATGCAGAGATTGATGAGAAAGAAGGGCAAAAAGTTCACCTGGACTGATGAGGCACAAGTCTCATTTGAAAACATCAAACGTGAACTTTGCGAGGCACCGGTCCTCGGCATGCCAACGGAGAAGGGAATGTTCGTGCTGGACACGGATGCATCAGTGGTTGCGATATCAGGCATACTTCACCAAGAGCAGGAGTGGAACGGGAGAACGGTTCTTCGTCCGATAGCTTATGGAAGTAAAGTCCTGAGTGACACTGAGATGAAGTACGGCGCACCAAAAGCGGAGATGTTTGCTGTGATCACGTTCGTGGAAAAATATAGGGCCTACCTGGGGAGTGCTCCATTCAAGTTACGTGTGGACAATCGTGCCCTTGCCTGGCTGAAAACCTATTCGATGGATCAAAGCTACATTGGTCGTTGGATCGTGCGTTTGGATGGATACCACATGATCATAGAGCACCGTACCCGTGACAAGCACCAGAACGCAAATAGCCTCAGTAAAAAGACAGAATTTTATGAGCGCCTCGAGGAGAAGCAGGCTAACCAATCAGAGATCAAAGAGGGGTTTTCCTTTCTGGACAAAGAAACCTACGATAAGCTGCCACTTACTAGGTGGTTAGACAAATCAGGACATCCTATACCTGGACACCCTGACCTTCCAGTGGAGACGGCCGCGGAGATAAAGCTTTTAGCCAGAGGCGAACCCGTTCCGTTGGATCTGCTAGTCCGATCCAACTTGGTACAGCAAGAACTGACTAGGCTGGGTATAAACAGCATCGCTTTATTGAATAAGACGGTGAACGTGGCGCCGGACGTCATGGGAAAACTCCGTGACTTGTTGGATAGGGAAGTGAATAGGCATGATCGTGAATGGATGGAGACCATGCAGAGGTTGACTGTCACCGAGAGAACAGAGAAGAGGCCAGTGTCCATTCGCAGCCGAGGCGTTGAACGGGATTGCAGGTCGATCGTCAACCAGCTGGTGACCTCGATGCCGAAAGAAGTATTGTTGAGAACTTCGTTCACTGAATATGGAACATCGAATCAAAACCAAGCTACTGAGGAAGTCAGGATCAGATCAAAATCTAGCTTCACGAGGAGAGTGCACTTCACGGATGCAAAATAGGAATACGAGCCAAACCCAGATTGTTCGTCCATGGACGAGACAATGTCCGGGGAGTCTGACACCTTCGAGCCAGTCAAGGACGTCTCCTCTGATGAGTCAGACATCTTTGAGCCCGTGCAGGACGACTTGTCCGGGGAGAGGTTGACTAGACCACCTAGGGGCAGATTTTTGTCCGGGGAATCGGGTTCAAAGCGACCGATGGACAGAGTTTTGTCCGGGGAGTCAAGAAACATCTCAGACAACTTGGAATATGATGTTGAGGAATCAGTCGTTTCAAGTGGTGACTCGAGACCCCAGTCCTGGGACAACACGTCTGAAACAACTTCCAATTCCGATGTGTCAGAGATCGCAATCCACTCCTTATTGGTAGAATGGAAGCAGCGTGGGCTGGACCGAGAAACACATCAGGATCCAGACAGGGACAGATACACCTCAGATGAAGAGGGCACTGTGGTAGATAATGCCGCAGACGAGCTCGAGCTGATAGCAGTTTCAAAACGCCCAACCAGATTGCTGCCACATGGTACGGTCGTCCGTACCAATCTGGAACCATCTGTGCAAGAAGCGACGCCTTTGAAAAAGATATGGTGTGTCAAGTTGATGGACGATGCTCATGCTCCAGAGATAATGAGTGGGCAAATGAACGTGGTGAAGACGTATTTGAAAGCCAGGTACAGGCTGTCGGATCTCCTGAGGGCTCAACGAAATGATAGAATGACGAGCAGTCTGAAAAGATGGATCGAGAATGGAGCACCTGACAAGGGAGACTTGGAAGAAGACAGCTACAAAATCCTGAAGCAATTTTACCTGAAGAGGAAAGACTTGTTGTACCTGAATAAGGACGGAATCGTAGCCTGTAAGCGCAAGGAGGAGGACAAGGTCCTTTATAAATACAATTCAATAGTGTTGCCACAGTTGTACCAGACTGAATTGCTCTTTCGCTCACATGATCAGATGGGACATCAAGGCGTGGACAAAGTGTATAACAGGATACAAAAACGATTCGAATGGCCGGGATTGAAGAAGGCTTGTGAGAAATGGATAGCCGCATGCCTGTCTTGTCAACAGGCAAAGGATCCCAGGAAACTAAGGTTCCCCCTACAGTCAATAGAATCGTCAGGTTTCAACGAAGTGGTGCAAATTGATCATCAGAAAATCTGCATGACAGCAACGGGCTATAATCAGGTGCTGGTAATGATCGACCATTTTACGAAGTATGCGGAGGCAGCACCCTGCATGACAGCGTCGGCAGAAGAAACATGCGATCATTTGATAAACGTGTGGATAGCAAGGCATGGCTGCCCCATCACGTTCCAATCGGACAATGGCAAAGCATTCGTAGGTGATCTCACGAAAGAGTTAATGAAAAGGTCGCAGGTAGCGCAGGCCCACTCGACCACTTATCACCCGCAAACGAATGGCCTAGTCGAGAGGCAGAATCGCACACTGGTATCCATGTTGAGAGTCTACTGCTCACGCTATATGGATGACTGGGACAAGCACTTGCCGCAAGTGATGGGTGCTTACAACAGCACGGAGCATTCCACCACGGGAATAAGTCCGCATATGATGCTGACGGGTCATGAAAAAGCACTCCCGTTAACGTTCTTCTACCCTGAATATGAAGGGAAGAGGACAGCACCGCAAACGTACGTGCGGGACGTTATTAGAAGACAACAGGACCTCAATGACTTATGCAGGAGGAATACGCAACAGGCGCAGATTAGACAAAAAAGGAGGTTTGATAAAAGGACAGCCGATGCAAAAGCCTACTCAGTTGGCGACTACGTCTGGGTGTTCCAGGAAGTGGTTCCACCAAAAGGAACCAAGAAACTATTAAAGAAATGGCGTGGCCCATTTCAGATAACAGAGGTGCATCAAGGAGGTCGTTTTTATCGGCTGAGCACCGGAAGAGCGGCTCATTACGAGAATATCAAACCACACAACGCCTCGTCCGAGGATTGGTGCATCCCAGCGGACATGCAAGAGGGAGACTATTTAATAGTGGATCCTGCTTGTGAAGTGAATGAAAGGGGTACTCGCGACAAGAACGACGGGAATGAGATGGTGGACAATTGTGATCTACCACTGGATCTCGAGTTGACTGAGCGAGTAGAGGTGGATGATGAAACTCTACCCTATGCCGAAGAAGATTGGGATTGCCTGGAACAAACCGAAATTGACAAAGGAATACAGCCTGACTTTCCGCTCACTATGGAGACACGCCAAAGTAAGAGGGGAAAAAACCAGAAGAAATACAATCCGTATGGCGAGGACTTCGTTGTAGACCGGATAGTAGTGAGTGATGTCATAGACTTGCTGGTGGGGCTGGACGAAGTAGCGATGCTAGAAGAAATCGACCTTGTGAACGATGTGGATCAAGATTGGATCGACGATCGCTCAGAACCGGAAGTGGAGTTCGAACCAGAAGCGGAACAGACTCATGAGCAAGAACTAACAAACTTGCGCGTGCTCGAATGGCTCCACGATCTGCCGACAGATCCAAAAGAGACGATCCTGACGATTCAGGACGTCGACAGAGACGGCGTCAAATACATCAGTCATGACAATACCGAGTCCAACTGGGTCGCCCCAGATGGTCCTCTACGTGTTCCACAATCCAACCTCGGTCTCCTAGACTTTGGGCGATCGACGGGGACGTCGATGGATATTTTTGTCCGGGGAGTGGGGGTAGGACTCACCCACACCGAAAATCTCATAATAAAAAAATTGAAATCGGCAAGGAAAACCGGAGAACTAGAGACAGAGGGCGAGAATGCTAAGAAACCACCTTTTGGACGAATCTTTGAATCGTATTTTGATCTCCCGAACCACTATTCGAACAATATCGTTATAACGGACAGCGATTTCATACTCACGGAACGCACGTGCGCCATAGCGATAACTGCGGACGTAAGCTTCAAAACAGCACTAGCGGCCGACTTTAAAAGAGAGTACAAGAATATCGAGTTTTTGTGGAAACAGAGGCCGGGTGTAGGAGGAATGATAGCGTTGCCCCCTGTTGCATCACAGATACCAGGGAAATATTTGTGTTTTTTGGTTACGAAAGCTACTGATAGGCAACACGTGAATCCGGAGAGCTTGGTATTGGCCTTGACTCGACTTAGGGATTTCCTGGTTGAGAGAGGTGTGACCTCTCTCTCGTTGCCAGTTTATGATCCCAATAGAGGGAAGCTACACCCGAGAGAGTTGTACGCTCTTGTGCATGTGATATTTTCAGAGACTGACATAGAGGTTTACTTACATAAATAATACTATCGGAGCATATGCTAAGAATTGCGCTCGGCGATAAGTGGTTTTTATTAAGTTGCTCGATCAGAATTAGAGTCAAGTTTTAGGTTAGGCTTTAGGTACAGTATTAGGGATTAGGTTTTTATACGATAGTATAGGTGTGTGATGTTTATGTGTTTATGTTATGTTATTGTTATGATATGTTTTATGTTTGTGTCATCAAGGTGACAGCGCTTATTCGTGCTACTCTGACAAAGATAAATGTGGACGATCCACCTTGGTGCTAAATTTTAAATCAGAATTGTGAAGAGAATTTCAATGGAGAGTTTTAAAGAATTGATTGATGTTGCATCCAAAAATGATGGTTCTAAGTCGCGACCTGTTTTTTAGATCTTGATTGATCGAAAATTGTTTACTGAACACTGAATCAGAGGAGACAGAAAGAAATTACACGACACGACAAGAAGAATCAACACGAAAAGAAATGGGTGACACGAACGAACTCATGGAATTCCTCTCAGCGAGTCTAGGAGCGACTCTAGACGAGATCTATCAGCGGCTGATCGATTGTGATTTTACACGAGAAGACCCGGGGTTGGCGATGTTTGTGGTCGCACTCCTCAATGCACTGGGAAGAGAGGGTCGAGGGAATCGCCCTACAGAAGTCATGTTGATGTTGGCCTTCGGTGAGTCCGGGACCGCCAAGAGAGGCCGAAACCGATTGATGAGATGGAGGCGCGGAGAGATGTCTGGCCACGACCTGGCTCGTGAGCCAGGACTAGGTGAGCAAAGGGACCACCGGCTAGGTGAGATGCCCTTGCCCGTCCAACCTGCGCAGCCACTCATTGGAGCGAAGAGACAACGTGATGGGCCAGGCCCGTCACACTCTGTCGACTCTCCAACAGCTGCTCCTCCCCTAAAGAGAGTGAGAGTGAGCGAGATAGAGATCCAGACGTCGGAGACGATTGAGACACTGGAGAAGAAGGAGAGAGATCAGAGTGAGCTGTGTGCCAAACTTCAGGAGTACAGGGCCATAGCTCGGGAGAGAGACGAATGGAAGAAGAAATTTGAAGATCTGCAAGTGGCCTACAAGGAGGATGAGATAAAGCACCTGAAGGAGCTGTATATGGCGAAGGTGAGCCAAGTGTCACCGGAAATCCTGGCGAGCATGAGGTCCTCGGAGGGATCTAACGACACACGCCCCAGGACAACAGCGCAGGAGCTGTGCGCATCGAGAGGACCTGAGGTTCTGGATTTGCGTGCATCAAGGGGGCCCGAGGCTCCTCAGCAGACACGACCGTCTGCTTCGAGTCAGAGGTTTACGATACCAGACCCTTCTGACACCTATCTAGCTCCTCAATTTCAGGAATCGTTTAACCAAGTGGCCAGAGCCGCGATGGATGAGATCAACAGAGGCACTGAGCGGACACTGGCTAGGATCGTTCCTTCCCAGCGTCGTGATCATTCATCAAATAGCTCGGAGCGAGCAACCCGCTCGATAGCGTGTTCTGCGCCTGGTGGAGTCTTTGAGAAGTCTCGCGTGGTAGACATCAGGAAGAATCTGATGGCACGTCATCAGTTCACGCAAGTGCCAGCCGAGCATCCTCGAGCCTGCCTGAATGGCATGAGCTGGAACCCCGCCACGAACGACCAAGTAATTCCCCCAGGGAGTCGCCATTTGATCATTGGAGACAGTTTGGTGAGAGATCTGAATGAGATCTTCGTCTATGGTCATACTAACATTCTGTCCTTTGGAGGAGCCTCAGTGGCTCAGGTCATCAAAATGATGGAGTTCCAGAGCGAGGATCATTTGGATACATTAATAATAATGCTGGGGACCAATGACGTCTCGAGAGCCCCCGTGACTCCGGAGAACAAGTGGGAACCTCTATTGGTGTGTCTCTTGAACGAATTGAAAGAAAAGTACAGACCCAAACTCGTGATCCTGTGCACGATACCACCAAATCCTTTGGTGGGCACCATAGCTGCAGATTTCATGAATGGCAACGTGACGCGGTGGAATGAAATGACCCGCAGTCTGGTGAGAAACAACCCTGGCGAGTTGCGACTCCTGGATCTCGAAAATATGCTGCGCATGACTGACCACATCGCGCTCACTAAAGATGGAGTGCACTTCAATACCCAACGAGGGAGGCATTGGATTAATGATGTGTTTCAGACGCAATTGAGGGAAGCGGAGCAAGAGTCGAGGGCGACCGGTTCTTTGGCTCGGACCAATTCGACCGGAGGGAGTAGAATAAGGGCAACCGTGCCCGAATCCCTCGCCAACCGTCTAGGGCCCTTGGCAACGGAAACGGTTGGAGCCGCAACCGTCGCTCCGAGCTCGAACGTGAGAGACAGGCTGGGGACTGCTCCTCCTCCCAGGCCGCAATCGATTGGAAGCCGACTCGGCAGATCGGTGGAACAGAACAACAGGAATAACTCCCAGACCGCGTCTAGGAGGAACGATTCGCCTGCCACGACAAATCCTGCTTCGACAGCAGGACCGTCTACAAGTACCGTGCCAGCGGAGGGGATCGAATCAGGCAGCAGGCTGCTTTGGAATAGATCAGATCCTAGCCATTGGGGTCAGTATAAGACGGACATGTCGGCGAAGTTGAATATGAATACCTTGACGTGCCGGGAAGATGCGATGAGAATGACTGGCGGTGAAAGTCCCACAGTGTCTCGACTTTATCGGATACCGGGTGTGGATTGGCTGCTAGCAGAGCAGGAGAAATTCAGCTCCTCGACCTCACTCCGACATGTAGACCTGGATGGATTACCTCATGACAATACCTTTGGACCTTTAAACACCCGGTCGCTCATCGACGTTCGAGATAGGACCCGGGAAAGGACACCACCTGTGCGCAAGGGCAAGTTCCAGACGGAGAACAAGCCCAATAACAAACATCACAAGATGTACAGACAATTCGCTAAACCACCCGGTCAGACGCCGGGCGAGTATTCGAGGGATTACCCCCGAACTACAACAGTGTTTGGAGACGATAAGAGATACGGGAACCTGAAGGCCCCAATAGGCGATGGCCTTTTTGCAGCTTATGACCCCTTGGACATGAAGGCTGCCAAATATCTGGTTGTGGCCGGCTCCGATTATCTCTACACGCCCCGTTCTCTATTCTGGCCCGATGTGATTTTCTTAACGGCGCCTAAACTGGACTGGGGACAGGCGATAGGCATGATGATAAGTGTACGGAGAGTGGTCAGCATGGAGCCGCAGGTAATAGTGGTTGCAGGCTCAAATGATCATCTACAAAGCAGAGGCTTATTGTCACGTCTGACGGATGGATCGATCCCGAGTAACGAAATTATAGGGGAAGCGATAATGACACTGCTCTCGGCGATGGCCGAGGTAGAGGCAGCAGCAAGACAACGTTTCACCATGAATGTGGTGAAGGTGATCTTCGTATTGTCACCAGGCTACGCTGCGTTGCCTGAACCCCTTCAATTTGTGTATACAATGGTCACGACGATAGCAGAGGGGATATTTAACGTGATAATTCCTGCCCCAAACAGAGTGGTGGACCCGGACAATTACTATCCGTCCCGATCTGAGCTTCCCGCCGTTTGGGCTGACATCTCGAATGCCATACAGGGGCTCAGAGATTGTAGCACAACTAGGTTGGTGCTAGATGAAGTTCTGGGGTTGGAGCTGTCCAACTTCGCAAGATTATTGAAGCTAAGACCAGGGGTAGATGACGATCATCTATTAGTACAACAGGTGGCTGATGATCTCTGGTTCAGACAGATGGATCAGGCAGAGAATGAGCAGGGAAGGATGATCAGAAAGAACATGACGTCAGCAGAGGAGGACCTCATGGCAATGGCTTTGCGTACGAAGCCACACAACAATATATGGTTGTACCTGTCACCGAGGCTGTGCACCTTGGGTGAGGACGCGTTTGAGCATGCGCCGGCAATAATTAAAGAGATACACGCGTATCTGAAGACTCTACTTAATGCCCGGGAGTTGGCTGGAGGCAAGATGCTAAAACTAATGCAAGACGTAAACACGATGTCGCTGGATAAGTTCCAAGCTGACGTGCTGGCCACAAAGGCACAGTACGAACGATCAGATGCTATCTTGGGTGGAATGGGAGTGGGATGGACGCCATCTTTCCTATCAACGTGCTATCCGAGGGCATCTAGGAACCTGATCGCGAGTTTCGTCAAAGACATCAGGAAGTTGTCGATTGGCCTGGTGCTAGCCTTATACATGACATTTGGTCATGAAAACTTTGTGAAAGGACCGGCAAACTTCTTTACCCAAGCATTGGCCGATTTGAGATTGGATGGACTCCTGACTCTGATTGCCATGACCTATGGTCGACTGGGAGACTTGCTTGTGCTATTGCGTTACCCTGAACAACTACAGGGACCCAGTCGTGAGTTCAATGCACAGTTGGAAACTGCCTCGCTCAAGAAGATGAAAGACTGGAGGACTCTCCTACTTCAATACCTCTTGCAACAAAACAGAAGCGTCACAGGAGAGGACAAAGTGGCGACGAACGCAAGCGAATGTAAACAGTATTGTGGCATGCCCTTACTAACAGACTTAGCTGTCATGATGCGGATTGATCCGTTGGCTCTGGTCCACGGACTGAGGGAATTCGTCACAGTGGTGTATGGACCGGTGATGTCTTTTGCGTTCCCGGATGTGCAAGTTAAAGCGTACAGGAATTCAGTGTTGTACGTCAACCTGGTCTCAGTAGTGGATTGTTCCGTGCTGAATTGGGTAGAGCAGAGTGAACTGAGAAAGCTGGCTAGCGATGATAGGCTATTCGGAAGAATAGCAGAGCCAGGTTGGGTGTTGATGGACTTCAACAACCACTTCAAATGCCGAATGGGCCGTGAGGATCTTTCCCACATCCAGTTTAACCCAAAACTCTGGAATTTGAGACCAGTGGTGAAAGATACAGGAGAGGCTGTGGTAGTACCTCAATTGCCGGGAGCCTATGCCCATGCGAAAGAGAATCAACAAACATGGCTTCCTGGGTCCAGGCCGCTGCCGGACCAATGCCATCGATATCCACCGATAAGGAGGATGTTGTTGGGAGTCACATCTCCCATCATTGCCCCTCGTATCGGAGCAGCTCGGGACGCAGAGAAGAGAATGCTGAAGTGGAGTGGAGGGATGGAGCCGCGCTTCATCAGCTGGAACGCTGCCGCTGCGCATACGTTTGACTTCTCATTCCCCGATGCCTGGAGCAGGAAAAAGATCAAGGCACTACCCTCCAGGAGACCAGAGGTCTCGGCTGAAACGTGGAACGAAGTATATTCTTCCGCGGATGACTTATCGAGACTGAAATGGTCAGGAGAAGCGAAAGTGGTGATGCTGGAGGTGGCAAGGGAGAGCAGAGGAGGCTCATATATAACGATAGAAGATCTGGCCCCACATGGCGAGGAGTTGGTAGAATTCCTGGTCGATGATGAATTGTTTTATCACGCAGGAGACATGGCCGTACCGGCTCGGCCGGATTCGGGCACAGACGCGCGACAAGGAACTTCGGGACCTAGGCCGAAGCCTGATGCGGACGACGATGAATTGATGGATCAGGACGATAACGATGATGGGACCGGAAGTAAGACGGAGAAACCGGGAGAGACCGATCTAGGAGCGTTGGAAAGGGACTTGCTAGAGTACCGGTTCAGTGAAGACGACGATGGGGAAGTCGATGGGAGTTTATTGCTAATGGCACCATCGTCCTTCATGTATCCTACAAAGGAGGCGTCGGCCGATCTATCTCCGATAGACCCAATAAGCCAGGCTATAGAGTGCCGAAGCAGGGACCCGCAGAAACTGCTTTATGAATCACCAAGGAGGAGGAAAATCGAAGAGTCAATGAAGATATCGTTCCTCAGCACATTACCAGAAGAAGAATGGGAAAGATATCAAATGGAGTTGGAAGGCAAGACAGGAGCAATCTGGAGCCGAGTAAACTTCATGGAGAAATCTTGGGACGTGATAAGGCGATATGGGACGCAGTCCATAATGAAGGTGGGATTGAACCAACCCATCATGCGTGAGGTCCTGGAAAAAATAGTGAGCTCCATGGAGTCGGATGTTCTGACCGAGTCAGTAACAGAAGACAGTGCCGATGATCAGCATGTTGCAAAGAAATTACCTGTCAGACGAGCCAGGAAAGGGCTGAAGCGACTAAAAGGGAAGACAGGAAGTCGAGCCATGAACCCGAGAGTGGTGAAGTCAAGAGCCAACGCAGTGGTGACCTCTTTAACGAGCGCAGGTCGTTCAGGCGAGAGCGGGCAGGGAGATAGTACAACACTGACAGGGGGAGAAAAAGAGAATCTGATACCCCCTATGCTCTTGGCAGGTCTGACCGTAACCGCCACAAGGTCGAAGAAGACGGCGCGAACCCTGGCAGACACTAAGTTAGAAATGGAAGTAATCAGTCAATGTGGATCTGGGGGACTTGAAGATTACAGGCCCTCGCGAATCAACATGGCCAAGTTGAAACTGGAAGGAAACTCGACGTGGTCGAGTACAGTCGAATAACTGTGCCGGAATCGGTCCACATGGGAGATCCGGCAGGGGGTTATGTGGAGATGTTGAAAGCGAGGAACTCCGCGAGAGGGCACCTGATAGCTTGGAGTGAAAAGCGGGCCATGCAAGAATATCTGAAAGGGCTTACGGAGAACTCTAACTTCAATCGAAGAGAGTATGGCACAGTGATGTCATCAGAAGCGAATGAAATTGGATTGGAAAAACTGCTAGAGATTTCTTGGAGGGCGGCCCTCCAGAAATACTTCGATGAGACGATGAATGCACCTGCTACTGTGGCAGCATACCTGGCTCATCCTTGCGTGAGAACTGATCTGCAAGTACGACTGGCTTGGTGCTTGATGGGCATCAAAAAGGCGGAGTATGAAGCCAGTAATGACTCGAAATCACGAGAACAGGAGCTAGAGTTAATGGAAGCTCTACGAGCATTGATTTCGAAAGACGATTCAGCGATAGCATGGGCTAAGCGTAAGGATGCCCTTTGCTTTGTCAGGTTCGTGGTGGATCGCATCCCCACTCCTGTGTTGGGAGAATGTATAAAGATCATTCGGCAAAAGGGAGTTGATTGCGAAAGGAGCTTCCTTAGGGCACTCCTAGAGCTATATCAGGACATGCCATTGACCGTGCCAAGCAAGGAGTCGAATGATATGGAAAGCTATCGCAAGTTGGAAGAGGTGAGAAGATACTCCAACAAAGAATTGAGAGTGAGCAGAGACTTGATTGAAGCGGCCAGAGGACAAAAGGAGTTTGCAACACTAGGGAAACTGAAGTCGTTCCAATACGTGTCTGGCATACCGGGGATGGCGTATAATCTCTTCGTGAACGAAGAAGCCAGGGAAGCATACTTCGACTACGAGCAAGTCACAGTGCTCAACTTCTGGGTTGAACGGATTAAGGAAATTGGAATGTTGATGGTGGAACAACCCAAGCTTGGAATTATTTTGGAAGAACGAGTAGTCGAACCCTCGATTCCCGAGCTAAAAGGGCAAGTGAGTTTTGATTGTGGTTCTTGGGACGGTCCCTTGAAATCCAGTCTGATAGTGATGTGGGAACTCATGAAACCTTCCTGGTGTCCCCATCCTAACGCGGGCTTAATCTGGGACATGACCGCGGATGTCATGTTAGAACGGGATGATGATGCGAGTTTACATGATCTGGCCATGATACATCACCTGCTGGCCATGAGATTGACGAAGAAGAAGAGCAATCCGTCCACGGAGCTGTCCGAGGAAGGTACATCGAGTAATTGGTTGAAGCATGGCACATGCTTGGCTCAACACAGTGGGATGGAAGGACATGTTTGTAACATGGGACACTGCCTGATTACGCTGAGCGAGCAGCATCGGCAACTGGCACGATTGTACGGAAGATTGAGCATGTCAGATAAGAGTGCCATGGAGTTGGTCGCAGACTGCCATGGGGTGACGGACGTAAACCTGATCACAGCCTTGGGATTTTGCAGCATGACGAGTTCGATAGAATCGCTCGAGCGCTTGGAGCGTGCCCATGAGCTAGTGACGTCCCTCAGCGTGGAAATATTCCCTGGAGCATTACAGACAGAGCAAAAGATTGGAGGCTGGCGAGAAGCCCTAGAGAATGAAATGAATCTGAAGGATAGTGAAGCCTATCACAGACCTACTGGTTCAAAATATATGGTGGGTTCAAGCTCAGCGCCGTATTGTAATAGCAAGTATCCTACGCATATGGTGAGATGGATGCGAGGACGCAACAAGTGTTGGTTGACCAACTTTTCTCTGTGCCAAAGTGCGTGAGGTTGGCCAGAATGTCAGAGAGGTCATATGACTTGTTGGCAAAGATCTTTCGGGCAGTCCCGAAGAGATCCGAAGGCGAGTTGCAAGACGTTGTGGGTGAAGAGTTCATGAGACTGAACGAAGGCAACGTGAGTGAGTTCCAGAAACAGAAAGCGAGTGGAGCGTTACCCACTGAATTCCCCACCATAGAAGAGAAAGACGATTTACATAGAATCCTGATGGAAGTGGAACCGTTACTGGGAGCCTCAGGGTATCGGACCCGAAGGAACATAGTGAGAACCCATGGGGAGTATCCTTGCCACTGCTTAGCGCAGACGTTGTGGTACCCCAAACGCGGGAATCTGATCCTAGTATGGGACGTGGAGGAGTTGTACTCCACGGGGTTGCCCGATCAGAATCAACCAGTGTCAATCGTGGTGGTTAGCGCCATGCTAGCAGTGAGATGGTTGGAGGCTAATGCAGACACAAGTGAGCAGGAGACGGCCGTGCCGACTCCTGAACAGCTGAGCAACGTGAAAATGAGTAGTGAATTGGATCTTTTCAGAACCACCTGCAAGGTTCTGAGAATACCTAAAGCCATCGAAAGAATATGGTCAAGGCAAAGATTGATGCCTTGGTTCCGTGCAGTGATGACATCTTGGATGTATGAACGTGCGAAGCGTCACATGTCAAGGAACACGGAAGCCTATCAATCTTTCCAGCTAGACATAGGACCAGGAGCCTATAAGAGAGCTTTCCTGACGCATAGAAACGCGGTCACCACGGCGGTGAAGCGAGTAGCTGGAGCGCCTTGTGTTACTGAAGATGAGAAGAAAGAGGTCTTAAGAGCTGACCTAGAACGAAACGTGAGCCTATGTCTTCACACCAGCTTTTGCAGGAACCGGGAGCAGAAGGTGAATGTGGACTTGCTACCTTGTTGCAAACCGAGGCTGTTGGAACAGGAGGGTTGGGGCACGGCCCGCAACTCTCTGGACATGTTAGAGAAAGTTCTGGAAGACAGTGACGCTGAACATCAGGATGGAGAAATGATGGAGTGAAGATGACCAAAGAAGAGAAGAGAAGGAGAGAAAAACTTGATTGTATTTGTGTGCTAAAACTTAAACCAATCAACCAAGTTTTGATTATTGAACTTGTTAAACTTTTTGTTTTGATTTAGTTTGGTCAGACCAAACTTTGAAAATGTTGCAATTGTTAAAATTGTTGATTTTGTTGATTTTAGTTACTACTATCTATGTATGTATATAAGGAACATAGGTGAGTATATTTACCTATTTATTCCCGACTGAAGTTTTTAACCTGTGTAAGACACAAATTCACTGTGTGGCGACATGGTAAGTTTGAGTAAATTCGCTCGAGAAGGGTGGGTAACTCAATAACTTACCTAGCCACAGAGTTTCTTAGTTTTAATATTGAAAGGACCGCATAAATGACTAATTATACTTGGTGAGTGAAGTTAAGTTAATTTTAACGGGTGCGTGGCCGTGCCACGTCCCACTTTTTAATCACAAAGAGCGAAAAGAAGTTTTATAACAAGACGACGTAAGTAGTCAGAAAAGAAATTTTATCTAGGACACTCCTCATGGTGCAAATTTTGTGAAAATGTTGAAAGGCAGTGAGATGTAGTACGATGCCATTTGTGAACACGTAGTGAGTTGAAGTGGAGTAGATAAATTTCATTTTCTTATGCGATTTGTAAGATTGGTTACAGAAAACTGGATACCTACTTGACGATAACCCGGTGTTGTGCGATCAATAGGGACATTGATGGAGACTTGTCCGGGGAGTATGTGCCATTCTGCCGGATGACACAGCACAACCTTCCCGCGACAGAAAAAAGAGTGACTAAAGGCCTTATGAACAGAAAAGTGTTGCGACGGAGGGTCAAAATGTTCTAGAGTTTTTATTTTTAAAATTTCGATTGGAAGAAGAACATTTCTGAGAAATAGAAAAAAGACGGCCATTTTGAATAAAAAAGACGAAGATCAGAACCACGATAGAGATTGTAAAGAACAGTCGTGCAAGAAAATTACGAAGCCTCTTATCGTGGCAATAACACACGATAAGGACCTTAGTGACAGATATTTGTGGAGACGGAGGCTTCAGTGGGGTGAAGAGAAATACCACGGAACCCTCCCGGGACACGAAATATAGGAGATAAGAGTGTTATCTCAAGAAAATCACGGGAGCGGAGGCTTGGTCCCCCAGAGGCTGTTATATGTGAAGGGACTGGGTAAACTAACTTCAACAGTTGCTGTAATGTCCTAGATCTTAATTAACACCGATATTATTTCAATATTTCAGAGCATGAGTAGATAGAAAAAGGAAAGGGTCAATCCATCTCCAATGGATTTAATATAAAACTGTCACACAAAAACATAATAAAATAGGTTGTTCGAGCCGTGTTTTTAATGACAATCACGTAGTCTGAGGATCCGAGACTCAGCTATGTGGTTGTGTTCGCATGCAAACGAAAGCTGATCAAAAGTCGTTTGACTGATGGCCTAAAAATGGTAGCTTTTTACTTTGCCCTAAACAGACCAGAAAATCAACTGGCAAGGTCGAGACGGTGAAAAACGAGTAGAATTAAGGTAACTGACGCCTGCCAGTCGTTAATAGGTACTTTTTCTACGCTCCGTCGCTGTGTGATATTTGGGCGAATGTTACACTAAATGACGATAAAACATCAATTTCCAAATGTTATTTACAATAAATCACATACAATTTGGTTCTAAACCATCATGATAAAAAATTAGCCAATCACAGTTGACCTCTAAATGTGCCAGTCGGTCATATCTGGAAGTTTGACCTTGAGGGACACGGAAATACGTAATTTTGGAGTGAAGTTTTAATTTTCAAAATTTCGAATGGAGCCTGTCATGCTCAGTTTTCTCGCACCAACTGAAAACACAAAGTAAAAAATCAGAACGACCGAATTTACATTTGCGGGAAAATACTTAAGAAAACAGCAGGAAATTGCTATTCGCAATTTCCTGTGCCAGTCGGTCATGTCTGGAAGTTTGACCTTAAGAGACACGAAAATACGTAATTTTCGAGGTGAGTTTTAATTTTCAAAATTTCGAATGGAGCCTGTCATGCTCAGTTTTCTCGTACCAACTGAAAACAAAAAGTGAAAAATCAGAACGACCGAATTTACAACAGCGGGAAAATACTCAAGAAAAACAGCAGGAAATTGCTATTCGCAATTTCCCGCTACAAAATAATACACGAGTAGAGCTGTCTTATCCCGAAATAGGAGGAGAGATAATAGAAAGAAGAGAGAACAACCATTTGAAACAAACTAGAGTGAACTTTCAATGGAAAGGTGGACAGCTTGAGTGTCCCAATGGTTCATACAAAAACTCAAATTCTGGAGCCAGAACTTACTTCTGTTACCAAAACTGACCAGTATTAAACTTGTCTAGTTATATTATCTAATTCTCGAGTTGCTTACGAATTTAATTACTCCTTGTGCTCGAGTGCATCAACATGTAAGTCCCTAATTTAATTTTCTTGAGTGTGTTTTATGATTGTTATGTTGAGATAAGTCGAGTTTTAGGTTGATCCATCTGAAATGGATCAAAGTTCCACTGTCCAATAAAAAGTAACTTAACGGATTGTTCCGACCCTGTTTTTAACGGCGTTCGCGTATTTGGGGTGTTTCGAGACCTAAGTATGGGGACGTTTTTATTATCTAGAGTGGGGGGGGGGATATTTTGGTAGTAGCCTTTAAGCTGTAACGGGTTCTAGTCTCATGTCGCAAGCGAACCGAATTGGCTCCGACCGTTCTTGAGGTAGAAAAACACAAGAGATAGTGTCCCTGACTCTTGAGCCAATGGTTATAGGGCCTATTTTTCTTAAGCCTCATATGTGACCGAAGTAGGCGACTGTTACATAGTGTTTTTATGGCGCTCCTGGGTGTTTTTACGACATCATGACTACGGAGTCGAACCCACTTGACACAGCTCCGGGCTGCATGCCCATTCTAGAGTACCGGTGGTACGGTTCAGCGGGAACGTGTAAACCATTCGGTTGTACCGTGATAGCTTTTTAAGAAAACTTGAGAAAACTTCCTGGTACGCTCTCCGAACGAGGTCTAGCTAACCGAGTAAAGGGGGCTAACTAGGGAAACAAAAACAAGAAAAAAGTATAGAAAAAGGAACAAAAACCATAAAACGAAAAGACAGTGACTTTGATACCGGATCATTTGGATCAAACCTTTATATTAATTAAATAGTATACCCATACTATTTTATAAGACCGATCGTTTCGATCAATCTAGCAATTTAAACCAGTGACTTCAATAGGGTGCCCGAGTGGGGGGCGTTGTTAAGGGTTTTCAGATAGATTGCAACCTAGCCGGACCACTAGGAGACTGGACTGGAAGAGGTGACCAGTCGAGTGGGAAAGTGGTTCACAAGGATCGAAACGGACCACTAGCAGACTTGACTGGAAGAGGTGACCAGCCAAGTGGGAAAGTGGTGCTGCTGTCAAGTGCGGAACAGAGACAACCAGCACAGGATCACCACAAGAGGACGCACAGGGGTGTTCTCAAGTTGGGCAACGGGTATCGTTAGAATCCACATTACATTATAGGAGATAAATGTAAAATTGGATAAGCGGAGTCCCATTGTTTTGAGGAAGTTTTTGCACAAGCAGGCCTGGAAACAGGTCTACGGTTTTCTCTCGAGAGGTTTAGCACCCGGCGCTTAATGGATTTTTCGGCTTAAGAGGGGGGCTAAAGAGGGGGGAGGTTAGAAGGGGGGCTGGTTAAGTCAGAGGTTAGCGGTTATAAATTGTAAAAAGGGGGGACACATTAGAGTAACTAATTGTTCGGCATCGTCGACTTAGTTACAATAGATATTTACACGCGTTGGTTATCGGAAGCGGATATCCAAAAGTAGAATCAGGTTAAGGTAGGTACCCTGGTCGGATCGGTAGGGGGGAACGGACATAGACAGTTTTTGTGATACCCCATAAGATCGCTAGCAGGGGGGAGAAAACGCGTGGCAATCGGGTACCAGACATTTTTTCGGACAAAGATTGAAATCAGTCAACCATGAATTTCAGGAGAATTCACCCATCTGTTTTTGAAATTTTTTCCAGATTAAAATTTTACGTTTTGGTGAAAATTTGTTGTTGGTATTTTAACGAACAGGTGATCACAAGACACCTGCGGGGAATTTAGAGTTTCAAATAGCCTGAAAAGACTGGAATAGTATTTGGGTTTCGACCATTAAGATAGGGATTTTGGGAAAATTTTTTACTAGAGCTCAAGTGGTGGTAAAAGGTACAGTGGTTCAATAGTCCCTACAACGAAGAAGAAGAGACCCGATATCCAGACACTCAGTGACGAGTCTTGGGACAGTACCGAAGAAGTCTTGGGACATTGCAGTCTGGGGACAGTCTTGGGGCAACACAGTCTTGGGACAGTCTTGGGACAGAGCAGCCTTGGGACAGTCTTGGACCAGAGCAGTCTTGGTACGAAACAGTCTTGGGACATTGGTCTTGGGACGTTGGTCTTGGGACAGTGGTCTTGGGACAGTGGTCTTGGGACATTGGCATTGGGCCATTGGTCTTGGGACATTAGTCTTGTGACACTAGTCTTGAAACATTGGTCTTGGGACAGTGGTCTTGGGACAGTGGTCTTGGGACATTGGCATTGGGCCATTGGTCTTGGGACATTAGTCTTGGGACACTAGTCTTGGGACGTTGATCTTGGGCCATTGGTCTTGGGACAGTAGTCTTGGGACATTGGTCTTGGGCCATTGGTCTTGGGACACTAGTCTTGGGACGTTAGTCTTGGGCCATTGGTCTTGGGACATTAGTCTTGGGACACTAGTCTTGGGACGTTGGTCTTGGGCCATTGGTCTTGGGACAGTGGTCTTGGGACAGTGGTCTTGGGACATTGGTCTTGGGACATTAGTCTTGGGAAACTAGTCTTGGGACGTTGGTCTTGGGACATTAGTCTTGGGACGTTGGTCTTGGGACATTGGTCTTGGGACACTGGTCTTGGGACACTAGTCTTGGGACGTTAGTCTTGGGCCATTGGTCTTGGGACATTAGTCTTGGGACACTAGTCTTGGGACGTTGGTCTTGGGACATTAGTCTTGGGACGTTGGTCTTGGGACATTAGTCTTGGGACACTGGTCTTGGGACACTAGTCTTGGGACGTTAGTCTTGGGCCATTGGTCTTGGGACATTAGTCTTGGGACACTAGTCTTGGGACATTGGTCTTGGGACATTAGTCTTGGGACACTGGTCTTGGGACAGTGGTCTTGAAACAGTGGTCTTGGGACATTGGTCTTGGGACACTGGTCTTGGGACACTAGTCTTGGGACGTTAGTCTTGGGCCATTGGTCTTGGGACATTAGTCTTGGGACACTAGTCTTGGGACGTTGGTCTTGGGACATTAGTCTTGGGACGTTGGTCTTGGGACATTAGTCTTGGGACACTGGTCTTGGGACACTAGTCTTGGGACGTTAGTCTTGGGCCATTGGTCTTGGGACATTAGTCTTGGGACACTAGTCTTGGGACATTGGTCTTGGGACATTAGTCTTGGGACACTGGTCTTGGGACAGTGGTCTTGAAACAGTGGTCTTGGGACATTAGTCTTGGGACACTAGTCTTGGGACGTTGATCTTGGGCCATTGGTCTTGGGACAGTGGTCTTGGGACATTGGTCTTGGGCCATTGGTCTTGGGACACTAGTCTTGGGACGTTAGACTTGGGCCATTGGTCTTGGGACATTAGTCTTGGGACACTAATCTTGGGACGTTGGTCTTGGGCCATTGGTCTTGGGACAGTGATCTTGGGACATTGGTCTTGGGACATTAGTCTTGGGACACTAGTCTTGGGACGTTGGTCTTGGGACATTAGTCTTGGGACGTTGGTCTTGGGACATTAGTCTTGGGACACTGGTCTTGGGACATTGGTCTTGGGACAATGGTCTTGGGACATTGGTCTTGGGACACTAGTCTGGGGATACTAACAAGAAGTACTGGGACAACACTGAATAGTCTCGAGACGGTAGAGAGAATGTCTTGGAACAGCATTAGGAAGGGGGTACTAAAAGAGTACTAAGTCAGGTTGAAGTAACCAATTGTAATATCATATTCCCTATCCTATCCTAACATATAAAATTTTCAAGAGCTTAAGAAAAGTTGTTTTTAGCAAATCGTCGATTTTTTTTTATAAAAATTTTTTGTCGAAAGAGGTTTTAACCTTAGAGTGAATGTTGTAGATAGTAATACTGTAAATAGTAACAATTGTAAATAATGAGGCGGAGCAGGGTACCGGTAGCTGAAAAAAGATCTACCGAAGCGAAGACAAAGTATAATTCGTCGCTACGTAAGACAACATCAATGGGTCCGAAGGTAACAAAGAAGAACTTTTCAGTTAGTATGGTCAGCACGAGGAGTACCACGGAGAACAAAGCAAAAGAGGGCACGGAAGGGGAACGAGTAGAACCCAACATCGAGATTGATCTAGAGACACCTGATCAAAGTGTGGATGAAGCAGGAAAGAAGACGAAAGAGTCAACTCCAATGCCTAATGCGGAAGAACCTAACCCGAATCCCATAGAGTTCTCACCGATAGACAACGTGGAAGACACAACAGGCAACACGCCAGAAACAGTGAAGGATGAGTCTCAAAAGAGAACATCTTTTACTGAAAGATTAGCAATGATGGTCGGAAGAGATTAAAGATTATTAATATGCTAGATCTATTATATAAATCAAAATGCTGCATGACAATTTCCTGATTGAATAGGACAAAAGAAATTTTAAATCACTAGCTTAAAAAGCGGGAATTCATAAGGTGCAGGTGTGTGCAGATTTTGATTGCTGTTTAGCGATAGTGTGAAAATTTTATATGGTCGTGAATTTTGGAATGTAGATAAACTTAAGTCTGCTGCAAACTTCTGTAAATGACCACTGGCACTGTATCTTGAGTGACACTCGGGCTTCTGGGGATTCACTGACAAAGACAGCACGCGATGAGGACATCGATCTTGAGTCCGGGGAGTATGTGCCTTTCGGTCAAGTCTGGAAGTTTGACCTTGAGGGACACGAAAATACGTAATTTTCGAGTGGAGTTTTAATTTTCAAAGTTTCGAATGGAGCCTGTCATGCTCAGTTTTCTCGTACCAACTGAAACCAAAAAGTGAAAAATCAGAACGACCAAATTTACAACAGCGGGAAAATACTCAAGAAAAACAGCAGGAAATTGCTATTCGCAATTTCCCGCTACAAAATAATATTCGAGTAGAGCTGTCTTATCCCGAAATAGGAGGAGAGATAATAGAAAGAAGAGAGAACAACCATTTGAAACAAACTAGAGTGAACCTTCAATGGAAAGGTGGACAGCTTGAGTGTCCCAATGGTTCATACAAAGACTCAAAATCTAGAGCCAAAACTTACTTCTGTTACCAAAACTGACCAGTATTAAACTTATCTAGTTATATTATCTAATTCTTGAGTTGCTTACCAATTTAATTACTCCTTGTGCTCGAGTGCATCAACATGTGAGTCCCTAATTTAATTTTCTTGAGTGTGTTTTGTGATTGTTATGTTGAGATAAGGCGAGTTTTAGGTTGATCCATCTGAAATGGATCAAAGTTCCACTGTCCAATAAAAAGTAACTTAACGGATTGTTCCGACCCTGTTTTTAATGGCGTTCGCGTATTTTGGGTATTTCGAGACCTAAGTATGGGGACGTTTGTATTATCTAGAGTGGGGGGATATTTTGGTAGTAGCCTTTAAGCTGTAACGGGTTCTAGTCTCATGTCGCAAGCGAACCGAATTGGCTCCGACCGTTCTTGAGGTAGAAAAACACAAGAGATAGTGTCCCTGACTCTTGAGCCAATGGTTATAGGGCCTATTTTTCTTAAGCCTCATATGTGACCGAAGTAGGCGACTGTTACATAGTGTTTTTATGGCGCTCCTGGGTGTTTTTACGACATCATGACTACGGAGTCGAACCCACTTGACACAGCTCCGGGCTGCATGCCCATTCTAGAGTACCGGTGGTACGGTTCAGCGGGAACGTGTAAACCATTCGGTTGTACCGTGATAGCTTTTTAAGAAAACTTGAGAAAACTTCCTGGTACGCTCTCCGAACGAGGTCTAGCTAACCGAGTAAAGGGGGGTAACTAGGGAAACAAAAACAAGAAAAAAGTATAGAAAAAGGAACAAAAACCATAAAACGAAAAGACAGTGACTTTGATACCGGATCATTTGGATCAAACCTTTATATTAATTAAATAGTATACCCATACTGTTTTATAAGACCGATCGTTTCGATCAATCTAGCAATTTAAACCAGTGACTTCAATAAGGTGCCCGAGTGGGGGGCGTTGTTAAGGGTTTTCAGATAGATTGCAACCTAGCCGGACCACTAGGAGACTTGACTGGAAGAGGTGACCAGTCGAGTGGGAAAGTGGTTCACAAGGATCGAAACGGACCACTAGGAGACTTGACTGGAAGAGGTGACCAGCCAAGTGGGAAAGTGGTGCTGCTGTCAAATGCGGAACAGAGACAACCAGCACAGGATCACCACAAGAGGACGCACAGGGGTGTTCTCAAGTTGGGCAACGCGTATCGTAAGAATCCACATTACATTATAGGAGATAAGTGTAAAATTGGATAAGCGGAGTCCCATTGTTTTGAGGAAGTTTTTGCACAAGCAGGCCTGGAAACAGGTCTACGGTTTTCTCTCGAGAGGTTTAGCACCCGGCGCTTAAGGGATTTTTCGGCTAAAGAGGGATGCTAAAGAGGGGGGAGGTTAGAAGGGGGGCTGGTTAAGTCGGAGGTTAGCGGTTATAAATTGTAAAAAGGGGGGACACATTAGAGTAACTAATTGTTCGGCATCGTCGACTTAGTTACATTAGATATTTACACGCGTTGGTTATAGGAAGCGGATATCCAAAATTAGAATCAGGTTAAGGTAGGTACCCTGGTCGGATCGGTAGGGGGGAACGGACATAGACAGTTTTTGTGATACCCCATAAGATCGCTAGCAGGGGGGAGGAAAACGCGTGGCAATCGAGTACCAGACATTTTTTCGGACAAAGATTGACATCAGTCAACCTTGTCGTTCAGGAGAATTCACCCATCTGTTTTTGAAATTTTTTCCAGTTTAAAATTTTACGCTTTGGTGAAAGTTTGTTGTTGGTATTTTAACGAACAGGTGATCACAAGACACCTGCGGGGAATTTAGAGTTTCAAATAGCCTGAAAAGACTGGATTAGTATTTGGGTTTCGACCATTAAAATAGGGATTTTTGGAAAATTTTTTACTAGAGCTCAAGTGGTGGTAAAAGGTACAGTGGTTCAATAGTCCCTACAACGAAGAAGAAGAGACCCGATATCCAGACACTCAGTGACGAGTCTTGGGACAGTACCGAAGAAGTCTTGGGACATTGCAGTCTGGGGACAGTCTTGGGGCAACACAGTCTTGGGACAGTCTTGGGACAGTGCGGCCTTGGGACAGTCTTGGACCAGAGCAGTCTTGGTACGAAACAGTCTTGGGACATTGGTCTTGGGACGTTGGTCTTGGGACAGTGGTCTTGGGACATTGGCATTGGGCCGTTGGTCTTGGGACATTAGTCTTGGGACACTAGTCTTGGGACATTGGTCATGGGACAGTGGTCTTGAAACAGTGGTCTTGGGACATTGGCATTGGGCCATTGGTCTTGGGACATTAGTCTTGGGACACTAGTCTTGGGACGTTGATCTTGGGCCATTGGTCTTGGGACAGTGGTCTTGGGACATTGGTCTTGGGCCATTGGTCTTGGGACACTAGTCTTGGGACGTTAGTCTTGGGCCATTGGTCTTGGGACATTAGTCTTGGGACACTAGTCTTGGGACGTTGGTCTTGGGCCATTGGTCTTGGGACAGTGGTCTTGGGACAGTGGTCTTGGGACATTGGTCTTGGGACATTAGTCTTGGGACACTAGTCTTGGGACGTTGGTCTTGGGACATTAGTCTTGGGACGTTGGTCTTGGGACATTAGTCTTGGGACATTGGTCTTGGGACATTGGTCTTGGGACAATGGTCTTGGGACATTGGTCTTGGGACACTAGTCTGGGGATACTAACAAGAAGTACTGGGACAACACTGAATAGTCTCGAGACGGTAGAGAGAAAGTCTTGGAACAGCATTAGGAAGGGGGTACTAAAAGAGTACTAAGTCAGGTTGAAGTAACCAATTGTAAAATCTTATTCCCTATCCTATCCTAACATATAAAATTTTCAAGAGCTTAAGAAAAGTTGTTTTTAGCAAATCGTCGATTTCTTTTTATAAAAATTTTTTGTCGAAAGAGGTTTTAACCTTAGAGTGAATGTTGTAGATAGTAATACTGTAAATAGTAATAAATGTAAATAATGAGGCGGAGCAGGGTACCGGTAGCTGAAAAAAGATCGACCGAAGCGAAGACAAAGTATAATTCGTCGCTACGAAAGACAACATCAATGGGTCCGAAGGTAACAAAGAAGAACTTTTCAGTTAGTATGGTCAGCACGAGGAGTACCACGGAGAACAAAGCAAAAGAGGGCACGGAAGGGGAACGAGTAGAACCCAACATCGAGATTGATCTAGAGACACCTGATCAAAGTGTGGACGAAGCAGGAAAGAAGGCGACAGAGTCAACTCCAATGCCTAATGCGGAAGAACCTAATCCGAATCCCATAGAGTTCTCACCGATAGACAACGTGGAAGACACAACAGGCATTACGCCAGAAACAGTGAAGGATGAGTCTCAAAAGAGAACATCTTTTACTGAAAGATTAGCAATGATGGTCGGAATGAGATCGAAGGACGCAGCAGTGGAAGAGACGAAAGTCAAGAAAAGCAAAACATTCGGAACAGTATCCACGAGAACGACAGAGACCGATCAGAACGAGGGTCAGAGAAAACCGGGACCAGCGACCGACTACAGGACAACAACGGACCATAGAACGATAACTCTTGAGTTAAGCGACTTGATGGCGAAGCTAGATCAGATAGATGAGAAACTGAAGCACAGCGAAGAGGATAGAAATGTGATAAGGAAGGAAATGAGAAACAACAAACATGAGTACTTGGACAACTATTTCCATCTAGCGAGAGCAACGGAGGAAAAGCTTCAGAAGATGTCTGACAAAGTAGAAACCACTGATGAAGAGCGAGAGAAGAACATCAGAAAAGACATGCAAGAGATGAAGCAGCGATATGACGCAGTGAATTGCCAGTAAGGGAGTTTGGAAACGAGAATGGATACGATGAGTAGGGAACAGGCTGAGAGCTCAAGTGCAATACAGACAAAGCTAGACGCTATTTTGAGGAATTCGACACAACAAGACAGGCCAGCTGCAGAGAGGACACAAGGTAATAGAGTGGACTTCGTGGAGCCTCAAAGGAACAAACGACAGTCATCACCGTTACCAGCAACCCGGGAGGCCGCGATTACGGCACCGGTGGGGGCCAGGGCCATTATAAAAAATGGAGCAGCGAACACAACCAGTGGTCCAGGGGACTCCACGACTCACAACAACGTGGGACCGGATGCCATGTCATGGGCAAGCACCTGGGAAATGATGAACAGGACGCTAGAAGCCTTCGCCACAAGGAATACCGACTCGAGTGACAGAGGAAGCAACAAATCCAGGAAAACCTTCAAGAAACCGAAGGAGATCAAAGATGATTCAGATGGATGCATTGACACTTGGGTAGAAGTCATGAGGTTGCACTTAGAACAAGACAACTTGAATGATGAGAGGCAAGCATGCACAGCGATACTGAGCAATCCAGAAGGCACGGCATTGAAATGCGTGGTTGCGAAGAAAGAAGAGGAACGCGACACAGCGGACAAAATTTTTGAAATATTGTTAAATAGATTCGGCTCAGGCATGAAGGGTCAACAAGCGATGATGCGATTTGAAAAGAGGAGACAAAGGGACGATGAATCGATAGACAGGTTCCTAGATGATCTTGAGAGCTTGAGAAGAAGGAGTGACTCGGAAGAATCTACCAATCGAAGGAACTTCAGCATCGCCTCAAAGTTCATTGATGGGGTAAAGAGTGATGACTTGAGAACGATGTTAGCAACGTACTACACATTGTCAAAAGACAGTGCACCAACTCCAGAAGAGATGAGGCAGAAGTCAAGAGAGTACATGCTGATGAAACCCAAGAAATACTCGTACTCAGACAACAGGAACACACAAGGGGGAGTCAGCCACAGAGGTCGTCATGTTACAAGCCCAGAGATGACATGGACAAACGCAGATCATGTGCTAACTGCGGGTCAGCTGATCATCATGTGGCGGATTGCACGACATACAAACAGCACATTAAGAGTTTGGGATATGCACCCGATGAGGAAGATATGAGCCAGATGGAAGAACACGAGTTCTATAGTGGCTTGATCATCAAAATAGGTGCAAGATGCTTCTTCTGCAACCAAGAGGGGCACTTCAGGATGGACTGTCCGTTGTTTTGGGAAGCGGTCAAGAATCAGAGTCATCCAAAACACAAGTTGGCGCTAGCAGCGGTGCAGAACCAGAGAAACAGACAAGGTGAATTTGAGACGAAAAACCTAGAAAGACCAAATGCGGAGCTACCGACGAAAACAGTGAAAGCTGTAATACAATGTAATAGTGCATTAGAGGCCACGGCGAAGAACGCCCAAGAAATAGATTATGAGAAGGTGGCAGCGGAGGCCATCAACAAAGTGAAACAAGACCTAGCAGCGAAAGAAATAGAACAACGACTGAAGCAAGAAATCCAAAGACAGAAAATGAACGAAGCATTAAGTTGCTCACAAACAAGACCAGAAGCTGCTGAGGGGTCGACAAAAAATGGAAACTGCAACACTGTAAAAATGGTTACAGGAAAACCATTTGGCATAACAAAGATTGGGGCAAGAATAATGTCAATAATCACTGTGGGCGGCCACGAAGTAACGAGAAACTTGAGCGAACCAAGTGACCAGACAATAATGCACATTGATGTGTACGGAGATTACTTGAGTAGTATGAGCCCACAAACGACTTCTAGAGCATGGAGAGCACTACTCACGAGAGGGGGTGGCAAGTCGGTACGTGTTGATAACAGGTACACAGAAGCTTATGATCCACATGAAGTGATGCTAAATATAGATGGAATCAACATCTATACCAAAACAATGATATCATGTGATGAAGACCTAATTGGGCAAATCTACGTGGGAAAAGAAGAGTTGAAAGTGAGATCGATTGGACACTGCGCCATGCTTGAAGAAGATGCGATGCACATCGGGACAGAGGCAGATGTGACAGGACACGTGTTAGACATAAGTGGCAAAAAGACTCAGTTACGTGGGCTACTTGATACGTGGGTCTTGAGTGTCATACCAATCGAAACTTGGGAACGAATGGGCTTCAACAAAGATGAATTGATAGGACCACATTGAGAGACTTGACGAAGTATTTGCGGGTATGAGGAGGTCGGGGCTGAAGTGCAAACCATCAAAGTGTGAGATACTCAAGGACTCGATAAAATACTTGGGCAGGATGGTGGACAAACACGGCATCAGACCAGATCCAGACGCAGTAGAGGCAGTTCTAACTTGGAAATCGCCGAAAACGGAACACCAATTGATGAGAAGAGTCATTACAGAGAATAAAGAAAGAGTTGTGCGAGGCACCAGTACTAGGGATGCCAACAGAGAAGGGGATGTACGTACTGGATACGGACGCGTCGGTAGTAGCGATATCTGGAATTCTCCACCAAGAACAAGAGTGGAACGGGAAGACAGTCTTGAGACCAATAGCGTACGGGAGCAAAGTCCTAAGTGACACGGAAATGAAGTACGGAGCACCGAAAGCAGAGATGTTCGCGGTGGTTACCTTTGTCGAGAAATATAGGGCATACCTAGGCAGTGAGCCATTCAAGTTGCGAGTCGACAACCGGGCACTAAGCTGGCTGAAGACGTACTCAATGGACCAAAGTTACATTGGGAGGTGGATAGTTCGCCTGGACGGATACAATATGATAATTGAGCACAGAACACGAGACAAACATCAAAATGCTGACAGCTTGAGCAAGAAGACGGAGTTCTACGAGAGACAAGAACAGAGAGAGGCAGATAGACCTGAGATCAAAGATGGCTTCTCCTTCATGGACAAGGAAACGTATGACAGTCTTCCTCTAACAAGATGGTTGGACAAATCAGGCAAACCAATAGAAGATCACCCCGAGTTACCAAAGGAAACTACGAAAAAAAAATCCATCTTGAGAAAGAACCGAGGGATGCCGATAGGAATAATGCTCAAGTCAAAGATCGTGAGGGAGACGCTCAAAGCAAAAGGCTACGATCTCAACCAGGTAGAGACGGGGGAAGCACAAATAGACGAAGACTTAAAGGGGCTACTCAAGAGACTAGCAGATGATAAGCCCGTGATTCAAGAAAACTGTAAAGAGGAACCTGAGGTCACAATACTGCGAAAGAGCGGGACAGCTAGTGATAGAAATACCTCGAAGGTGACTAACCTTGATGGGAAGGAAGTCGTGCAGTCACTAGTTGAAAAGATCCCAGCTGAATTACTTGAACAGAATAGAGTCAGGAGAAATAGAGTGGAATTCAAGGAAGAAGCTGAATACCTGGGACCAGGTCAAGAGTCCGGGGAGCGGTCCACGTCCACAGAAGAAGAAAACACTGAAGGAGAAAATTTGTCCGGGGAGTGTGAAATGTGGGATGTGGACTCGGAAGCGAGCAGTGACAATCAAGATAGTCTCTGCATGATATTGGCAGAAGAAAAGATTAGACACCACGACAGGGAACTACAAACAGATCCGTCCTCAGGAACCTTCAACTTGGACGTGCAGGAGATACGAGGTGGTGAAGAACTTGAAAGGATTGCAGTTTCGAGGAAGCCATTCAGGGAGCTATCATACAATTCAAATGTGAGAACAAATCTGGTGCCGGAAGACGACATGAAGGTGGTAAGGAGGATAGTATGCGTGAAGCTGAATGACGACGTCCACAACCCTGGGGAGATGAATGGGCAGATCATGGCGCTGAAGGAACATGTCAAAGCGAGATATAGGCTGTCGGACCTGGTAAGAGACAAGAAGAATGACAAGATGACAAGCAATCTCTCCAAATGGATCCAAACGGGGTCCAAGGAGAAAGGAGAACTTGAAGAAGACAGCTACAAGATCCTGAGCCAGTTCTACAAAGAGAGGAAAGAGTTACTCTATCACACGGCTGATGGGGTTGTAGCATGCAAGAGAAAAGAAGAAGACAAGATACTACACAAGCACAACCTCATCATACTACCACAATTATATCAGACAGAGGTGCTGTTCAGATCAAGTGATCAAATGGGGCACCAGGGGATAGACAAAGTGCAACAAAGAATACTTCACAGGTTCGATTGGCCAGGATTGAGGAAAGCCTGTGAGAGGTGGGTGAATGCATGCCTGGCATGTTTGCAAGTGAAAGACCCAAGGAAGATGAAATTCCCACTCAAACCGGTGGAAAGTTCGGAATTTAATGAAGTGGTGCAAATAGACCATCAGAAGATCTGTATGACGGAGTCAGGGAAAAACCAGATACTGGTCATAATTGATCACTTCACAAAGCTGGCAGAGGCGGTGCCGTGTCAAACAGCTTCGGCAGAGGAGACTTGTGACCACTTGATAACCCATTGGATATCAAGGTATGGTTGTCCAATGACTTTTCAGTCAGACAACGGCAAATCCTTTGTGGGGGACTTGACTAAGGAATTAATGAAGAGGTCACACATAGCTCAAGCACACTCAACGACTCACCATCCTCAGACCAACGGGCTGGTAGAGAGACAGAATAGAACGTTGGTGAACATGCTGAGGGTATACTGCTCTAGATACATGACGGACTGGGATAAGTATCTGCCTCAAGTCGTAGGGGCATACAACAGTACTCAACACTCAACGACGGGAATCAATCCATTCATGATGTTGACAGGCAAAGAGAGAGCGATGCCCCTGACGTGCTTTTACCCGGAGTATGAAGGAAAGAGGACGTCGCCTCAAGCTTACGTGAAAGAGGCGATCAGGAGACAGCAGGAAATAAACGAGCTGTGCAGGAGGAACACTGCGCAGGCACAAATGAGACAGCGCAAGAAATATGATGAAAAAATATTACAGGCGAAGCCATATGAAGTGGGCCAGTATGTGTGGGTTTTCCAGAATGTGATACCGCCCAAAGGGACGAAGAAACTACTCAAGAAATGGAGAGGACCATTCATGATAACTGAAGTACATCAACAAGGACGGTTCTACCGCTTGAGTACTGGGCGAGCAGCACATTATGAGAACCTGAAGCCTCATGTCCCATCCCCAGAGAACTGGTGTATACCAAAAGACATGGAAGGACTAGAGTATCTACTGGTGGAACCAGCATGTGAAGTGAACGAGAAAGGCACCAGAGATAAAAATGATGGCAATGAGAACTTGAGTTTGGATGACAATGAAAAAATAGACGCGGACTCTGAAGCGGAATCTTTTGTGGAAGAAGATTGGAACAATCCGGATCAAGGTGAGGTGCCGAAGTGGACAGAACCAGACTTGTCAATACCAGCGGGGACAAGGAGTGGCAATCGCAAACGCACAGGCATGAGGTACAACAGGTACGGGGACGATTTCCTGATCGACAAGATAAAGCCCGATGACCTAAGCAGAGAACTAATAAGTGTGGGCGAGCTGGCGGCAGATGGTGAATGGCAGATCATCGATGATAATGAACACTACCCACAGGAAGACTACTCGACGCCGGAGCGGGAGACGGATTTAGAACAGAGCGAGATAGAGAGGAGGGAAAATACGAACCTGAGGATATTAGAATGGATGCGCGATGTCAAGAACGGAAGCGAGGAAGGACAGAGCATACAGCAAGTTGACATATCAGCGGGGAAGTACATGAAAACGGCGGATCCTCTTTTCGGCTGGACGGCAACAGACAGCCCGCTCGACATTCCGCCAGATAATTCAGACCCAGCATCATCGACGGGGACGTCGATAAATATTTTTGTCCGGGGAGTGGGGGTAGGACTTACCCACACCGAAAATTTGATGATAAAGAAACTCAGAGAAGTGAGAGAAAAGTGCGGACTGGAACTGGAAGGGGAGGAGGCCGAGCCTACCATAGGACCTAATTTCAAAACGAAGTTTGAAATACCAAACGAATACTCAGAGAATATCCTGATAACGGATAGTGACTTCATTCTGTCAGACAGGACAAGCGCAATCTGTATCACGGCGGACATGAGTTTCAAATCAAGACTGGAAGCAGACTTCAAGAGAGAGTACCAGAACGTGGAGTTTCTGTTTAGACAGAGACCGGGACTGGGAGGAATGGCCGCGCTTCCACCATCAGTAGCACAAGTCCCGGGCAAATACCTGTGCTTCCTAGTGACGAGGGTCAATGACAGGAACACGATCGATCCTGAACACGTGATGTTGGCACTAACGAGACTACGAGACTTCATGATTGAAAGAGGTATAACGGAGGTCTCAATGCCAGTGTATGACCCAAACAGGGGGAAATTGAGCCCAAGGGAAACTCAGAAACTGAGATAATGGTGCATCTTCACAAGAAATACTACTTGAGCATCGCCTGAGTCGGGTACGCGGGGGTCTCGAGTTGGGCATGAGGGAAGAATCTCGAGTTAGGTGTTGGGGTACAAAACAGGTAGAGAATTTTAGAGGTGATTGGCATGACAATTAACATTTTAAATGATTGATGGTGCTAAAACATAAAATGAATATGCATGTTTTTAGAAGATTTCCAATTGAACTATATTAGTAGGACGAAAAGGAAAGGGTTTTAAATGTAGTAGTGAAAGGGGGTTTTTAGGTTAGGAACACCGCCTGCTAGTCTTAAAATGGAGTGTTATTTTCAGATTGATTTGGTAAAGTCAAGTTGACTACTCAACTGTATTCAATTGAAGAAAGAGAACACAAGTTGAACGACACCTCAAGAAGTGAGCTCAACTTGCTCAGGTAATACTCAAGTTGCTCAGGTAGAACTCAATACTCAAGATCACTTGGAAATTACGGAAATGGCAGATCGATTCCTGAAGTCCATGCCATCGGCTTTGAAAAAACCCACAGTTGACGAATTGTACAGACGTCTAAGGGACCTGGATTATACTCAAGTGGATGAGAGAATGGCAGTGATGTTGAATGCCATCCTCCAGTTGGAGGATGAGGGCGAGTGTCGGGAGTCTGCGACAGAAGCAGTTTTGATGGTGGACTACACCACCGATGGAATATCTAATCAAGAGCAAACCAGGTGGCTGTCTTGGAACGTGGATGGAGCAATAAGGGGGTTCGATTTGGCAAGGAACCCTGGCTTGAGTAATAATACTGAGTATGGTGCAGGGGAATTCCCACTGCCGGTCAGACCATCAGTCAGATCCACGGGCCAGAGCACGAGCAAGAAACCATTGATGTCTCGAGCACAGCAGACGGGGGAAGCGTATCCGGACATCAGTATCATGAAGAGAGAGCTTGAGAGGACTCAGCGGGAGAGGAACAAGGCGAACCTCGACCGGGATCAAGCGGTGCTCGAGAGAGATCAGGCAAAAGTTGAGAGGGATCAAGCGCGGAGAGAACTGGACATGATGAGAGCTGAACAGCTACAGGCAGAAAGGGTGCGAGAGAATGCCGCCAATTGCGAGCAGCTGAAGTCAGAGCTTGAAAGGATCCAGCAACGACAACGCGATCTCGACATGCAGAAAGGGGCCAGGCCCCAAGAGCGGGTGGTGACCGGCTCAAGACCAGAGTCACGTATGGAGGTGGATGAAGCTCCTAGGTCGAAGGGACGATTCAACCTCGATCGTGCTGCTCAAGAACATATGAACGAAGGGTTGGAGGTGTGGATACCGTCTGAATCAGCGTGCTCCCTGCGTGGTCTAGAGACACAAGCAATACGCCCGTTGATGGACGTCGCGCACTGCCTGGATATACGCCAAGTTCGACCCCGGGTAGTAGTCAGGTGAGTGGTAGCTCGTCACGACTGAAAGAGTTGCACGAGCGGCTACAACTAAGGAATCACAAGAGTGGACTTGCCCTCGACGTGGGGGAGCAACCTGTCAGGAGTGTGGTAATCTCGAGTTACAAAAAGATTACGGAAGGTAGATACCACAGGCACAATCGGATGGACTGGAGCACGGAGCAGAGAGACAGGAGAGATTGCTTCCATAATGCGGCTTGGTTGGAATACTTCACGCAGCCACGTGTGCCCGAGGGGGCGGTCTACCTGATCATAGGGGACAGCTTGTTGCGGGTGCTGACCCGGATCCAGTCCCATTGGCAAACGGGGATCTTGAGCTTCGCTGGAGCCGCGACGCCGCAGATGCTAGCGACGCTTGAGATGCTAGGTATGGCAAGAGTATACACGGTGACTCTGATGGTCGGGACGAATGACGTGTCCAGGAGGGAAGCAAGGAAGCTGACGAGGCTGCACGACAAGATGAGCTGCATTCTCGAGGAATTGCAAATTCAAATGGATCCGGCCATTCTTACGGTGTGCACCATCCCTTACAACATGAAAGCGGATCAACATGCAATGGAGATGAACACAAAGGTGCGAAACCTGAATGAAATAATCAGGCTGATACACCAAAGAAGCGTCCTCCCCGTTGGGCTGTTGGACGTGGCCGAGCAAATGGAGCTATCTGCTTTCCCTGACGATGCATCCGCGGATGGGATTCATTTTGATAGGCCCAGAGGGGTGGAGTGGTTGAATGACGTCTTCCAAAGGCACATAAGCGCATTGGAGACAGAGTTGCTAGAGACGGCACAGGTCACATTCGGACCACCCCCAAATCCACCTTTCTTCAACTCGAGGGCTTTGTCCAGTCGCTTGGGTGCGATGGCCGATTCTAGAGACAGTTCGAGGAATAGCCGAACCAAGTTCCCGGGCGCCGCGCCCATGGAGGCTGATGAGGCAACGTCATCAACTCCCCAGGGATCGATAATATCCTCGGTGGTGGTGGTGGAGAAGAAGAAGCCGGAGAGACCAGTGGAGACCAGCAGGTCGAAATATGTGGAGAAGATCAAGGAGCTGGACCTGGAAGACCTGGAGTGCAGGCTAGAGTTAGCGAAAGCTTTGGGTCTTGAGGAGGTGTCGCACGAAGACTTGGGTAGACTCCAGTGTGTGGACTGGCTGAAGGCTCACGAGACACACGTCTCGAGAGCCAAAACGACAGAGACGGCGGATCTGACTGGGATTCCCACAAAATCGTTGATGGGACCTATTAACTATAGACCTCTCAAGTCATTAGGGAGTCCGGGATTTGTGGTGGAGCCTCCCAAACACCGAACCAGCATTACCAGGATTAGGGTGGCCACTCTAGCACAGTTGAGGGTGGTGGACAAGCTGATGGATCCGAGAGAGATGGAATTACCAGACGCCGCGTATGAAGGTACGAAACTGGCCAACGATCCCAGATACGGGAAACCCTGCGGGAATACGCAGCTGGCCAAAACCTTAGCTGTTTATGACAGGGCAGACCCAGCCGCAGACCCATCGTGGCGGGATCGGACTTTGAGGGAACGTCTCCCAAATTGTTTTGGCCGGAAACTCTGATATATTCATTGCCGGGAGCGGAGCTAAACCAGATGTTGACCCTGGTGGTGGCAAAAAAATCGGAGATGCCCTGCGAGCCTGAGCTACTGCTGTTTGCAGGGATGAACGATCACTTGCATGCGACGGGGTTTCTTGAGCAGCTCAAGGGTGATGAACCTACGCCGAAGAAGATCTGGGAAGCCATCCAGACATTATTTGCAGCCATGAATGAAGTACAAGAGAACGGTGCCTCACGATTTGGCTCCAAGACGAAAGTGGCGTTCATGACGTCCCCCGGGTACGCGAGCATGTCTCCCGCTCTGCAATTTATGTATGCGATCTTGATCTTGATAGCAGAAGGGAATGGATGGCGTATTTTGATGGCAGCTCCCAATCGGGAACTGGAACCTACAAACTTGAGACTTCGCAGGTCAGAGCTCGCGGCGGCGTTGGCGGATGTGTCCCACGCGTTGAGGGGCTTTCACGAGTTGGCCGACGTCCTCATCGTGTTGGACGAGGTCCTCTTGCTGGAGATATCTAACTTCGCTAGGCAACTCAAGCTCAGTCCGATTATAGGGGACGATCATCCAGTGGTGACTCACCTGACGGCCAGTCTGTGGTTCCGAAATATGGAGGTGACCATCACAAGCTCCACCAGTAAATCTAGAGGGCCGAGCAACGAGAGGAAGAACGTGACCGCATCGGAGAAGCAGCTGGAGTCGATGGTGTATCAACTGACACAAGAGGGAGGCAGGTGACCCTTCCTGACACCAAGGCTGGAGAACGCCACGGAGAAGACAAGAGAAGATGCTCCGCTTGTGGTGAAGCAGATCTGGGATTTTCTTGAGAAGCAGCTGGGAGTGGCCGAGAAAAGGGAAATGACGGTTGGCAGGTTCGTCACAGCAGCCAACGAAGTCACGATTGAACGATTCTGGAGGGAGCACGCAAGGGGTGAGCTGAGGACGAGGAGGGATCACGAGATTCTTGAGTTCTTGAGTCCTTGTTGGGGAAAGGAGTTCCTAGCCGGAGTGTATAGCGCGAAAGAGACCATCTTTAAAGCCTTCATACAGGAATTATTGAATATGCCCATCAGTCTGTTGCTGGCACTGTACCTGGTTTACCCAAGGTACCTGTTTAATATGGGCCCAGCATACATGTTCAGTCGGGGCGTGGACACCCTCCGGATAGACGGGTACTTGACATTGGTGCTTCTAACCCACGGGGAACTGGTGTCATTTCACCGACTGATGAAATACGGAGAGCCTCTGTCGATGGTAAGAACACACTCGAGTATTGACACCTACTCGTATAAGAGTGCTGCCGGGCTAATGACGCTGCTGATACAGTACCTACTGATGCAGAACCGGCACCTGACTGGTGAAGAAAAGAGCCCGAAGACTAGAGAGGAGTGGAGGAAAGTGAATGGGGGCATGCCTCTATTGACGGATATATGCCTGGCCATGAGATCGGACCCCATGGGGATGATCCGGGGGCTAGGGGAGGTCGTAACTTGTATCTATGGACCGGCTGTCACGTTCGCGTTTCCAGATCCTCTGGTGAAAACTAATCGACACTCAGTGACCCACATGAGCCTCATAAGCATACTAGATGGGACGACACTTAATTGGTGTCAGCAGGAGGTGCTAAGGGCGCAGAAGAGCAACACGGTGCTCTTCGGAAAGGTGAAGGATCCGGAGTTCGTGGTATACAGTTTTCGAGGACAACTGCAGTGCGGGATGGGAGGCAAGCGCGAAGGCCCCATCGAAACTTATCCCAAGTTCTGGAACCTAAATCCCCTGACAGCAAGTGGACAAGAGATCTTGAGAATTCCCGCATGGAAGAAAAGCTTCGAGCTAGTGAAAAGGGAGTTAGAGGCGATATTGGAGAAGGAAGTCCTGCCAGCAAGCATTCCCGAATTTCCGACAGTGAGGAGAATGACCCTGGGGATGAACAGCTCCCTGGTGGTCCCGTCCCTTTTCGCGAGAGCAGCAACCGAAGAACAGCAGAAGGAGTTCATCGACGGCTGGGATCCTCTCTTCATCGGCTACTCTGCAGCGATTTATTTTCATACCAGCGATGCGAAGATAAGTTCATGGACAACTCAAGCCAAGAAGATGAGAGGGTCGATGCCCCCGAAGTTCGAGGTACGAGATGCCTTGAGGGCACTTGAGCGGGCACGTCTAGAGAACAAGTTGCCGGTGTGGGACGATGTCAGGATGATAGTGAATGAAGGGCATATTGCATATCGCATACAGCATATTTATGCTGTTTGCCACAAGGAAATACCGGGCACCTTACGGACTAGAGCAGGTGGAAAGGAGACAGGAGGGAAAGGAGCTGGATGCAGCAGGCCCATTGCATGTGGCTCTGACAGAATATAAGGAAACGGGTCCAGCTACACCATCACCCCTATCAGTGGACACCCCTGGGGATAAAAGGAGCGGTCCCGTAGAAGATCGATTCAGAAGGATTCTTGAGAGAAGAGAAGCAGAATCGGGGGAGGAGAGCATGGATGAGACTCTCAGTGAGGCAGGAGAGGATATGGAGGTGGGAAATACACCGGAGCAGAAGCCATCAGAGGAAGAGTTCACCACGCAAGAACTGTTGAAAGATCTGAGTTGTGAAAATTGGGCAGACACCCCCACGCCACCTTTGACCACATCTCCCCGCAAGAACCTAGAGTTGCCACTGACAAGCGAGAATCCTAACATGGGGATAATTTTCCTGAGCGCGAAAAGAAGGGAGAAGAACACCTTCGAGGGAAACAGGGATGCCTTCCTAGGTATTCTGGATGCGGATGCTTGGCGAAGATTCTTGAGCGATTTTAATCGAGAAGTGGACGACGACACCACATTGGACGATTTCAAGGAGGAGCTGTGGGGCACGGTGGTGAAGTTCGGAGAACCTATCCTGATGGGGACAGGTCTAGAGGAAAAATGCTAGAGGAGAGCTGCTGAGCAAGATGGTCGAGTTGAGGAAGGCACCACGAAAGACCAGAGAAGACAACTGTAAAGACAGCTCTACTCCGAAACAAAAAACTGACGATAAAATAATTGAACATGTAAGGGGGGATAAGATCGGAACTAGTATTATAATTAAAAGTACTAATATCCTTAAGGCTCGAGCAGGGGAGGCAAGAGTTGGAAGGGTTGGACGGAGACAAGGAAGTCGAATCAGTGATGATAACGACAACGCCCCCGAGTAAAGACGTGAGGTCTCGCAAGAGGAAGAGAGACGTGGAGGGATTGGGCAGTCCTTCAGCGGATGCGGTCTCGGAGAAGAACTTGAGAGAGACGGCCCCCATGGTTCTGGGGCGATGGAAGACAGCAGCCTACAAGAGTAGCTACGAGCTGAGGAAACTGCTCGACGTAGAAAGAGAGATGGAGATCCCCACCAGTTCAGCAACAGAAGAAGACTTCAAACCTCAGAGGATAAAAATGAAGCGAGGTTCGACGAGCGGACAGACCTGGGAAGTGACCGTCGGCAAAAAATGGGTCTCAAGTGAACATCAGGCTATTGGGAAGCGAGTGACAAGCGATCCTCTTGAGAAGAATAAAACGAGGAACACCGCCCGACCATGGTGGGTGGCCCTGGAAACATTGCAGGAATTGGAAGACTGCCAGAAGAAGCTCGACAGTGGAGTGTCACGCAAACGACGCAACTGGGCTACCCAGCAGAAGGCCGATATCAATAAATTGGAATTGGGGAGCCAACTGAAGAGAACTTGGCAGAACTTGCTAAAAGATCATTTTGAAGAAGCGATGAGAACATCCTCATCGGCATCGCCGTTGATGGCGAATCCCTTTATCAGGACCGCAGGACAACTAATGTTCGCGTGGAGCCTGTTGGGGATAGAGTTAGAGACACTGACTTCGTACGATAAGTAGAAGTTGGGAGACAAGAATCTAGAGGTGTATCGAGTACTGACGCAACACGTTGCTAGGGACAACTCAGGCTTGAGCCTGGCAAGGAGGAAAGATGCTACCTGTTTCTTGAGATGGACAATGTCGATGATGACTGACAGTACCATCCTAGCATGTCACCAGAGAGCAATTGGAAGCAAGACGCTGGAAAGGAGAGTCTCCACAGTCATCTTGAATGTGTACCAGAGTACTGGGATAGAAAAGGAAGATGGTTCTAGGCAATCTCTAGAGAGCCACAGGAAGTTAGATGAGATACGGAGATTCTACAACAAGAAGTTCGAGGAGAAACACGATGTTCACCGTAACTTGGCTTCTTCAGGAGAGTACTTGAAACCCAACAAGAAGGGAGAGTATCAGTACGTGTCTGGAGTGATGGGGATTGCATACAACCCTTTCCTAGACTTAGAAGCTGGAGGTGCCCACAGAAACTATGAGGTGGCGGAGCTGCTGAAGTTCTGGATAGAGAAGATAATGGAGATAGACCCCGTGGAAAAAGAGAGACCTTGTCTGGGTTTGATTCTCGAGACAACACCGGAAGTAATAAGTGTGCCACGCTCAAATAAAAGAGTAGAACTAAAAATGGGTAACGGGAACGGCATGTTGACCACGAATCTGGGAGTGGTGTGGAAGTTGCTCAGGCCCTCCTGGTGTCCACATCCCCATGCGTGCCTGATCGAGGAAGTCACTGAGCGAGTGAGATTGGCGCGGAAAGAGGATGAAGATTTAGCGACCTTGAGTATAGTACATAGACTGATGCTGCCTCATATGAAGGAGTCAAGTGAGTTGACGAGTGGAACAGGGTCGGTAAAGAAGATGGAGCCGGGCAGTTGTCTTGACTCGACGTGTAGGAATGGCGAGCACACCTGTGATGGACGATCATGCGTCAGGATACAGTCTTTCCAGAAAGAAGACCTAGTCACCTGGTTTGAAGACATTACTGAAAGGGAGAAAAGTGAGATACAGATAGTGGCTGAGTGTTACGCGAGTACTACGGTGAACCTAGCAACAGCTGTGGGGTTCTTCTCCAGAATGTGCAGTCTCCAGTCACTGGAGAGGCTAGAGTCAGAACACCACTTGGTGACCGCGTTGATCGTGGAGTCATGGCCCGGAGTGTTGCAAGTGACCCAGAAACACATCAAGAGTTGGAAGGTTGGACTCGAAGCGGAGATGGGATTTCCCATGAGCGAAGCCTATGGTCTGCCTCTAAATGCGAAGTCCCTAGTGGAGTCAGTGATGGCCAACCTATGTGGCAGCCACTATCCATTACACATGGCGATGGTAGAAGTGTCCAGCCAGAGGGTATTGATAGACAAAGCCTTCTCAGTGCCCAAATGTGTAAGACTGGCTCGGATGTCACATCATTCACACAAGCTGCTGAGGAAGATCCGAGGAACAGTGCCGAAAGAGCACAGGGACGACTTGAGTGAAATCTGGGGTGAAGAACTTCTAGGCTTGGAGAGCGAAAATACAAGTGACCACGAGAGACAAAACGTGATTGGGAAACCCATGGTAGGTGCCCCGAACTTGGAAGAAGTCGACGTGATACACGAGAAGATGATGGAACTTGAGCCTCTCCTAGAAGCCTCGGGAGAACGCAATCTTAGGAGCATCGACCTCACACACGGGGATTGTCCGTGCCACTGTCTGGCGCAGACAGTGTTGTACCCAGACCAAGCCAATCTCTGCCTGATCTGGGATGTAGAAGAAATCAGGTCGTTGGGACTACCCGAATATCAACAAAAAGTGACCATCTTGGTGGTGAGTACAATGCTGGCTCTACGATGGATGGAAGAAAACATAGCAAAGTATCGAGAATCGAAGACGCCAACAGCAGAGTCGATTCACGCGATAGATTACAGCAGGAGACTTGAGTTGTTCGAGACAGCATGCAAGGTGTTCGCCATACCAATGGAGGTCAGACACGTGTGGAGCCGCTTGAGATTCTTTCCTTGGTTTCGCGCGACGTTAACATCCTGGTTATATGTAGCGACGAAAAATCACATGAGGAAACATCAAAAGGAATATCGACAATTCCAGGCCGAGATAGGACCAGATGCCTTCAAAAGACCTCTGCTGACCCATCGAAATGCGATCACGACGGGGTGGAAAAGAGTGGGTAGAGTATCCAGAGACAACACTAGAGCGAGGGAGTCAATACTGGAGGAGGACCTGGCGAAGAATGTAAGCCTGAGTCTTCACAATTCCTTCTGTTTGAACCAGGAGTCGAAGGTGAAGAGCTTACCGAATCAAGCGAAGAGATTGCAAGAGAAAAGGGAGTGGATGCGATCCTATGAACAGCTGAAGGCTTGGGAGGAGATTGTGATCAGCTCCGATGACGAAGAGGCACTATTGGAACAGATCACAGTGTCAAAAATATCTGGATCGGGTACCTCGAAGGCGAAGAATACAAGGTGAGCCGGTGGTTCAAGAGGAAAATTCTAGAGTCTTGAGAGGGAGGGGGCTCGAGGGTGAACTCGGATGAAATCTGGGTTCACGAAAAAGAAATTTTAACAAATAAGATATTGTTATTAATATGCTAGATCTATTATATAAATCAAAATGCTGCATTACAATTTCCTGATTGAATAGGACAAAAAAATTTTTAAATCACCAGCTTAAAAAGCGGGAATTCATAAGGTGCAGGTGTGTGCAGATTTTGATTGCTGTTTAGCGATAGTGTGAAAATTTTATATGGTCGTGAATTTTGGAAGGTAGATAAAATAAAGTCTGCTGCAAACTTCTGTAAATGACCACTAGCACTGTATCTTAAGTGAATAACGGGCTTCTGGGGATTCACTGACAAAGACAGCACGCGATGAGGACATCGATCTTGAGTCCGGGGAGTATGTGCCAGTCGGTCATGTCTGGAAGTTTGACCTTGAGAGACACGAAAATACGTAATTTTCGTGTGGAGTTTTAATTTTCAAAATTTCGAATGGAGCCTGTCATGCTCCGTTTTCTCGTACCAACTGAAAACAAAACGTGAAAAATCAGAACGACCGAATTTACAACAGCGGGAAAAAACTCAAGAAAAACAGCAGGAAATTGCTATTCGCAATTTCCCGATACAAAATAAAACACGAGTAGAGCTGACTTATCCCGAAATAGGAGGAGAGATAGTAGAAAGCAGAGAGAACAACCATTTGAAACAAACTAGAGTGAACCTTCAATGGAAAGGTGGACAGCTTGAGTGTCCCAATCGTTCATACAAAAACTCAAATTCTAGAGCCAGAACTTACTTCTGTTACCAAAACTGACCAGTATTAAACTTATCTAGTTATATTATCTAATTCTCGAGTTGCTTACCAATTTAATTACTCCTTGTGCTCGAGTGCATCAACATGTGAGTCCCTAATTTAATTTTCTCGAGTGTGTTTTATGATAGTTATGTTGAGATAAGGCGAGTTTTAGGTTGATCCATCTGAAATGGATCAAAGTTCCACTGTCCAATAAAAAGTAACTTAACGGATTGTTCCGACCCTGTTTTTAACGGCGTTCGCGTATTTTGGGTATTTCGAGACCTAAGTATGGGGACGTTCGTATTATCTAGAGTGTGGGGGATATTTTGGTAGTAGCCCTTGAGCTGTAACGGGTTCTAGTCTCATGTCGCAAGCGAACCGAAGTGGCTCCGACCGTTCTTGAAGTAGAAAAACACAAGAGATAGTGTCCCTGACTCTTGAGCCAATGGTTATAGGGCCTATTTTTCTTAAGCCTCATATGTGACCGAAGTAGGCGACTGTTACATCCAGATACAAAATGAGACACGAGTAGAGCTGTCTTATCCCGAAAAAGGAGGAGAGATAATAAAAAGAAGAGAGAACAACTATTCGAAACGAACCAGAGTGAACCTTCAATGGAAAGGTGGACAGCTTGAGTGTCCCAATGGTTCATACAAAAACTCCAATTCTAGAGTCAGAACTTACTTCTGTTATCAAAACTGATTAGTATTGAATTTATCTAGTTATAATATCTAATTCTTGAGTTGCTTATCAATTTAATTACACCTTGTACTCGAGTGCATCAACATGTGAGTCCCTAATTTAATTTCGTCGAGTGCGTTTTATGATTGTTATGTTGAGATACGGCGAGTTTTAGGTTGATCCAACTGAAATGGATCAAAGTTCCACTGTCCAATAAAAAGTAACTTAACGGATTGTTCCGACCATGTTTTTAACGGAGTTCGTGTATTTTGGGTATTTCGAGACCTAAGTATGTGGACGTTCTTATTTTCTAGAGTGGGGGGATATTTTGGTAGAAGCCTTTAAGCTGTAACGGGTTCTAGTCTCATGTCGCAAGCGAACCGAATTGGCTCCGACCGTTCTTGAGGTAGAAAAACACAAGAAATAGTGTCCCTGACTCTTGAGCCAATGGTTAATTTTCTTAAGCCTCATATGTGACCAAAGTAGGCGACTGTTACAAAATTACTATTAAGATTAAAATACTTTTAACCTCTATAATTAATTAAACATTTTAAAATTAATTTGTCTGGAAGTTTCTGAGTCATAATTTCAATTTAGACATGTACGTTTTGAATAAAAAACCAAAAATATTTTGGGACTAAATTTTCAGTGTTAACTCCCTGCTCCTAAACTCATCGCACGTGTTCAAGCCCGGTTTCTCTTTCCTGATATGTATTGCCTCTAGTGTTAGCAATTTTGTTTGGTTGTTTGACCTATCTATAATTTCCCAACTAAGATCTGCGCTAATTCCCTCAAGTTGGCATTGCTGAAGGTGGATGCCTACCGGTGAGTCTGCTTTCTCATATTCCTCAATTCTAGTGGTCAAATGTCGAACAGTTTGTCCGACATAGCTGGAAGTGCATCCAATACATGACAATTTACAAACCACTCTTGATTTGAGGTCATTAGAAAATGCTGACTTCAGTGATGCTAAACATGATTGCAGTTTTCTTGTGGTGAAAACCACTTGAACTTTAGTTAATTTTTGTAACCTGTTAGCAAAATATTGGCTCTGGTTACCTCTATATTGCACCATCAGCATTGGGGGCTTCACATCCTTTGGTGATTGAACTGACAAACCCCTGTCACTATCCAGGGGCTTGCCCTTACCCTCGATGATCTTGCACAAGGCGTTTGAAGCCACCTTTGCGGACCAATTTTCAGGGTACTGATTTGTCAGCCATTGCGCCCTATTAGTTTCCATAGCCTTATCAAATTGCTCCCAGCTATATGTACTCCTAAAAACCCTGTGTACAGTGCCTTGCATAACACTACGCTTATACTGAGTTGGGGCGCAGCTTCTAGAGTTCAGTATAGTCCCTGTATCTGTTGGTTTTTGATACCAACTGCAAGTTACACGCCTACCCTGCGATACATTTATGTTCAAATCCAGGAACGGCAAATTCCCCTCCGAATTAGTTTTCTCTAGAGTGAACTGCAAATTTGGATGAAGAGAATTGGCGGCATCGAGAAGACAACTCGGCTCCCCTCTGACTGTTCTAACAATGTCATCCACATACCTGAGGAACAATTTCACCTGGGGAGTATCCTTCTCCTTGTTCTTAGCTTGGCAGCAGCTTTCACAGTACCAGACTATCTCGGTTATTGATGCGTATATGTCATCGGATATTTTTCCGCATTTTAGATGATACCAGTTTCGGCAACTCTCGCATTCAACCCCCTTTGATCTATATGTGACTTTCCTGCTGCAACATGGGCACAAGCCGTTTCTGTCATTAATTTGCAGTACCCCCATTCCCACCGGTATTTGTTGTCGTAGATTAAATTCGTATTCTTTCAGCCATAAGTTTGCCAGAATCACAGCGAGGGACGCGACCATTGCTAAACCATCAACTTGTACATACCATGAATCATTGCACTTGAAATATACTTTGCTGACCGCCATATTCAAAAGCCTTTTCATGGTTGCTCTTTGAATTTCAGGAGCAGACTCCTGGCTGTACAGCTTCTGTAAAGCAATTTCAATTGCCTCTTTCAGGGGAACGTTGGTGTACAAACTTTTCACATCAAGAGATATTATGGTTTCATCCGGATCTAGAGCAATGTTTTCTATTTTTTCTCTAGCCTCTTTAGTATTGGTTTCTATATTTGCTCCATCGATGTTGTCAAAAAACTTTGCAAGCATTTTGTTAATATTCTCATACGAGCTGCCGGGAAGTGATAGTACAGGTCGTAGGGGTGTCTCATCCCTGTGTACCTTAGCTAAACCGTACAAACGGGCGGGTAAGGCCCCCTGTTGATCTCATCTTAGAATATAAATGATCACTTATCTCGTCTCTTTTATTCATGGCTAGTAATTCTTTGTTAAGTTCCTTCTCAATTTTCAGTATCACCTCATCAGTGGTTGCATCTTTTTTCACAAACTGAGCAGATTGCAACAACGATTCCAGCTTTGATTCATATGTTTGTTTCCTCATTATGCAAAAACCAACCCCCTTATCAAAAGGCACAGCCAGCAAACCATTATCTTTGAGATATTTCCTCGTTTTTTCAACGGCTTTGTCTCTTGGGGTTTGCCGTACGTTTTTTGCATATGGCTTTGCCGCGGCTTCTATTTCACATAACGTTTCACCAGATGTTTTTTGATCTTTCAATTATGAGAGGAAAATGTCTATATCCGCCAAAAAATGTATTTCGTTAAATTTGTCTCTAATTGGATGCTTGGGGCCCATTGATAGCACTTCATATACCCATTCAGGCAGTTCAATATTATCAAGTACCTTAACTGATCGCTCATTTCTCCCCCGAAGAGGTTTATCTTGTCTCTCGGACAGTTTTTCTTACTTTTTTCTATGGTTTTTTGATGTTGTCTTCAAGCTTGCCTCAACTTGACGCCTCACGAATCGGAAAATGGATGCCCACCACTGTGTGTCAATTTCTTTTTGCACCAGTGATCTTGCTTTCCTTAGCATCTCCTCGTACCTTTTCCTATCCTCATTTGCCCTAGAAGTTTCAGTCCTTAGTAGTTTCAATTGAAATTTATGCACAGCTTGGTCCGAAAAAACCCTAAACTTCAAAAAGTCCGGTATTAGATCGTTTTTCAGACATTTTCTCAGAAACTTCAGTCTATGTACAGATACTTGAACTTTTTTAAAGAATTTTAAATAGTCTAACACAATTTTCCAAGCTATTTTTCTTTTTAAAATTTTTCTGAGCCAAACAGCAGGCAAAAGTACCGTGGTCATTGTTTTGCAGGCCACGAGTAATGAAACTCACAAGGCACAAAGCAAAACAAATCACACTCTTCTCACCCCTGTCTTTGAAGCGCAGACACTTCCTCTGCCTTCAGTTTTTGCTCACGTCTTGCTTTCGCCTTCCTCCTTGTCTGTGATCGTCTCTGTTTTTTGCCCCTGATATTGCCATTCAGCTCTGACAGCCTTTCTTTGTGTGCCACTACCAATCTCAGAGATTTCAGCTCCAAATCAGCACTCTGGTGCAGCTTCAAATATTCCTTGAGCTGCTCCGGGTCATTTTGCTTGCTCTTGGAGAGTAGCCGTTTTGTAGCTGGAATAATGAGCTCCCCTGTGCCGAGAAGTTGACTAAACAAGTCGGGCGTTCCTTCCCTTCTGCAATAAACGATCGCCAATATCTGCTGATTCTTCGACTTCAAATAGTTTGTCAGCTCCTCGACACCGGCTGGGCGATAGTTGTTTGTTCTGTGGCTGCTAATGGTGTTGGTTGTTCACCACGTCGTGCCACACAACCACTTTTTTCTCCTTCAGTGGACTGTCTTCCAGTAGTCGTCGGAGGTTCTTTTCTTGGTTCAGCAAGTTGTTATTAAGGGATAGGACAGAAATTGCTGTAACAAGGCTCTCGTATTGCTTTTTCTCACCTGTGTTAAGGGTGTTGATGCTGTGGAACAGGGAGCTAGCTGCTACAATATGAAAAATTTCGGTAACTTAAATAAAAATCGGCCATATTTTACGTATCGATAAAAAAAACACCATAAAAATTCTCTATACATTGATGAAAATCATTTAAAATTTTTATACTTGCCCTTTAATGGGAAAACAGTTGGTATTTCAAGCTCTTCGCTTTTTGGTTTATCACGAATTTACAAGTAAAATTGAAGAAATTTTTGCTAAAAATGTAAATTTCAAACGTTTTCGCAACTATGTGCATCGTCAGGATTTTTACAATAAACTACTCTAAATGACGGTAAAACATCAATTTACAAATATTATTTACAATGAATCCGATACAATTTGGTTCTAAACCATCATGATAAAAAATTAGCCAATCACAGTTGACCTCTAAATTACTATTAAGATTAAAATACTTTTAACCTCTAAAATTAATTAAACATTTTTAAATTAATTTGTCTGGAAGTTTCTGAGTCATAATTTCGATTTAGACATGTACGTTTTGAATAAAAAACCAAAAACATTTTGGGACTAAATTTTCAGTGTTAACTCCCTGCTCCCAAACTCATCGCACGTGTTCAAGCCCGGTTTCTCTTTCCTGATATGTATTGCCTCTAGTGTTAGCAATTTTGTTTGGTTGTTTGACCTATCTATAATTTCCCAACTAAGATCTGCGCTAATTCCCTCAAGTTGGCATTGCTGAAGGTGGATGCCTACCGGTGAGTCTGCTTTCTCATATTCCTCAATTCTAGTGGTCAATTGTCGAACAGTTTGTCCGACATAGCTGGAAGTGCATCCAATACATGACAATTTACAAACCACTCTTGATTTGAGGTCATTAGAAAATGCTGACTTCAGTGATGGTAAACATGATTGCAGTTTTCTTGTGGTGAAAACCAATTTTTAGGTCTCGAAATACCCAAAATACACGAACGCTGTTAAAAATAGGGTCGGAACCTTTTGTATAGTTACTTTTTATGAGACAATGGACCTTTGATCCATTTCAGATGGATCAACCTAAAAACTCTCCCTAACTCAACATAACAATATATGTAACAGTCGCCTACTTAAGTTCATCATGTAAAAATAGTTGCATGTTCTTATTGAAGAAACGTAACCCGTATAGATTTTAATTGAAAAGGACTTAAACACTTGTCATCTTCTTTTATCATTATCACTTCCATATCTAGAAAATTCCAAGGATTTTGACTGGAATACATGTTGAAGGGACTCATGACTGTAACCTCGGTTACTATGATACTTTTGACTTTCTGATTACATTAATGAAAAGTCACATATGAGGTTAAAGAAAAAAAGGCCCTATAACCATTGGATCAACTGTCAGGGACACTATCTCTTGTGAGAATGTCTTACAATTGTAAGTTCATGTAACAGTCGCCTACTTTGGTCACATATGAGGCTTAAGAAAAATAGGCCCTATAACCACTGGCTCAAGAGTCAGGGACACTATCTCTTGTGTTTTTCTACCTCAAGAACGGTCGGAGCCAATTCGGTTCGCTTGCGACATGAGACTAGAACCCGGTACAGCTTAAAGGCTACTACCAAAATATCCCCCACTCTAGGAAAAAGAACGTCCCCATACTTAGGTCTCGAGATACCCAAAATACACGAACGCCGTTAAAAACAGGGTCGGAACAATCCGTTAAGTTACTTTTTATTGGACAGTGGAACTTTGATCCATTTCAGATGGATCAACCTAAAACTCACCTTAGCTCAACATAACAATCATAAAACACACTCAAGAAAATTAAATTAGGAACTCACATGTTGACGCACTCGAGTATAGGTAGTAATTAAATTAATGAGCAACTCGAGAATTAAATAAGATAACTTGATAAGTTCAATACTAATCAGTTTTAATAACAGAAATAAGTTTAGACTCTAGAATTGAAGTTTTTGTCTGAACCATTGGGACACTCAAGCTGTCCACCCTTCCGTTGAAGGTTCACTCTGGTTCAGTTCGAATAATTGCACTCTTTTCTCGTGATTATCTCTCCTCCTATTTCAGGATAAGACGGCTCTGCTCGTGTCCTATTTTGTACCCGGAAATTGCGAAAAGCAATTTCCCGCGGTTTTCTTAAGTATTTTCCCGCAATTGTAAATTCGGTCGTTCTCATTTTTCACTTTTTGTTTTCAAATGGTGCGAGAAAACTGAGCATGACAGGCTCCATTCGAAATTTTGAAAAAAAAATTCACTCCAAAATCACGTATTTTCGTGTCCCTCAAGGTCAAATTTCCAGATATGACCGACTGGCACATACTCCCCGGACTCAAGATCGATGTCCTCATCGCGTGCTGTCTCTGTCAGTGAATCCCCAGAAACCCGTTATTCACTTAACATACAGTGCTAGTGGTCATTTACAGAAGTTTGCAGCAGACTTAATTTTATCTACCTTCCAAAATTCACGACCATATAAAATTTTCACACTATCGCTAAACAGCAATCAAAATCTGCACACACCTGCACCTTATGAATTCCCGCTTTTTAAGCTGGTGATTTAAAATTTCTTTTGTCCTATTCAATCAGGAAATTGTAATGCAGCATTTTGATTTATATAATAGATCTAGCATATTAATAACAATATCTTATTTGTTAAAATTTCTTTTTCGTGAACCCAGATTTCATCCGAGTTCACCCTCGAGCCCCCTCCCTCTCAAGACTCTAGAATTTTCCTCTTGAACCACCGGCTCACCTTGTATTCTTCGCCTTCGAGGTACCCGATCCAGATATTTTTGACACTGTGATCTGTTCCAATAGTGCCTCTTCGTCATCGGAGCTGATCACAATCTCCTCCCAAGCCTTCAGCTGTTCATAGGATCGCATCCACTCCCTTTTCTCTTGCAATCTCTTCGCTTGATTCGGTAAGCTCTTCACCTTCGACTCCCGGTTCAAACAGAAGGAATTGTGAAGACTCAGGCTTACATTCTTCGCCAGGTCCTCCTCCAGTATTGACTCCCTCGCTCTAGTGTTGTCTCTGGATACTCTACCCACTCTTTTCCACCCCGTCGTGATCGCATTTCGATGGGTCAGCAGAGGTCTTTTGAAGGCATCTGGTCCTATCTCGGCCTGGAATTGTCGATATTCCTTTTGATGTTTCCTCATGTGATTTTTCGTCGCTACATATAACCAGGATGTTAACGTCGCGCGAAACCAAGGAAAGAATCTCAAGCGGCTCCACACGTGTCTGACCTCCATTGGTATGGCGAACACCTTGCATGCTGTCTCGAACAACTCAAGTCTCCTGCTGTAATCTATCGCGTGAATCGACTCTGCTGTTGGCGTCTTCGATTCTCGATACTTTGCTATGTTTTCTTCCATCCATCGTAGAGCCAGCATTGTACTCACCACCAAGATGGTCACTTTTTGTTGATATTCGGGTAGTCCCAACGACCTGATTTCTTCTACATCCCAGATCAGGCAGAGATTGGCTTGGTCTGGGTACAACACTGTCTGCGCCAGACAGTGGCACGGACAATCCCCGTGTGTGAGGTCGATGCTCCTAAGATTGCGTTCTCCCGAGGCTTCTAGGAGAGGCTCAAGTTCCATCATCTTCTCGTGTATCACGTCGACTTCTTCCAAGTTCGGGGCACCTACCATGGGTTTCCCAATCACGTTTTGTCTCTCGTGGTCACTTGTATTTTCGCTCTCCAAGCCTAGATGTTCTTCACCCCAGATTTCACACAGGTCATCCCTTTGTTCTTTCGGCACTGTTCCTCGGATCTCCCTCAACAGCTTGTGTGAATGATGTGACATCCGAGCCAGTCTTACACATTTGGGCACTAAGAAGGCTTTCTCTATCAATACCCTCTGGCTGGACACTTCTACCATCGCCATGTGTAATGGATAGTGGCTGCCACATAGGTTGGCCATCACTGACCCCACTAGGGACTTCGCATTTAGAGGCAGACCATAGGCTTCGCTCATGGGGAACCCCATCTCCGCTTCGAGTCCAACCTTCCAACTCTTGTTGTGTTTCTGGGTCACTTGCAACACTCCGGGCCATGACTCCACGCTCAACGCGGTCACCAAGTGGTGTTCTGACTCTAGCCTCTCCAGTGACTGGAGACTGCACATTCTTAAGAAGAACCGCAGAGCTGTTGCTAGGTTCACCGTGGTACTCGCGTAACACTCAGCCACTATCTGTATCTCACTTTTCTCCCTTTCAGTAATGTCTTCAAACCAGGTGACAAGGTCTTCTTTCTGGAAAGACTGCATCCTGACGCATGATCGTCCATCGCAGCTGTGCTCGCCATTCCCACACGTCGAGTCAAGACAACTGCCCGGCTCCATTTTCTTTACCGACCCTGTTCCACTCGTCACCTCACTTGAATCCTTCACCTGAGGCAGGATCAGTCTATGTACTATACTCAAGGTCGCTAAATCTTCATCCTCTTTCCGCGCCAATCTCACTCGCTCAGTGGCTTCCTCGATCAGGCACGCATGGGGATGTGGACACCAGGAGGGCCTGAGCAACTTCCACACCACTCCCAGATTCGTGGTCAACATGCCGTTCCCGTTACCCATTTTTAGTTCTACTCTTTTATTTGAGCGTGGCACACTTATTACTTCCGGTGTTGTCTCGAGAATCAAACCCAGACAAGGTCTCTCTTTTTCCACGGGGTCTATCTCCATTATCTTCTCTATCCAGAACTTCAGCAGCTCCGCCACCTCATAGTTTCTGTGGGCACCTCCAGCTTCTAAGTCTAGGAAAGGGTTGTATGCAATCCCCATCACTCCAGACACGTACTGATACTCTCCCTTCTTGTTGGGTTTCAAGTACTCTCCTGAAGAAGCCAAGTTACGGTGAACATCGTGTTTCTCCTCGAACTTCTTGTTGTAGAATCTCCGTATCTCATCTAACTTCCTGTGGCTCTCTAGAGATTGCCTAGAACCATCTTCCTTTTCTATCCCAGTACTCTGGTACACATTCAAGATGACTGTGGAGACTCTCCTTTCCAGCGTCTTGCTTCCAATTGCTCTCTGGTGACATGCTAGGATGGTACTGTCAGTCATCATCGACATTGTCCATCTCAAGAAACAGGTAGCATCTTTCCTCCTTGCCAGGCTCAAGCCTGAGTTGTCCCTAGCAACGTGTTGCGTCAGTACTCGATACACCTCTAGATTCTTGTCTCCCAATATCAACTTGTCGTACGAAGTCAGTGTCTCTAACTCTATTCCCAACAGGCTCCAAGCGAACATCAGTTGTCCTGCGGTTCTAATGAAGGGATTCGCCATCAACGGCGATGCCGATGAGGATGTTCTCATCGCTTCTTCAAAATGATCCCTCAACAAGTTCTGCCAAGTTCACTTCAGTTGGCTCTCCAATTCCAATTTGTTGATATCGGCCTTCTGCTGGGTAGCCCAGTTGCGTCGTTTGCGTGACACTCCACTGTCGAGCTTCTTCAGGCAGTCTTCCAATTGCTGCAATGTTTCCAGGGCCACCCCCCACGGTCGGGAGGTGATCCTCGTTCTATTCTTCTCAAGAGGATAGCTAGTCACTTGCTTCCCAGTAGCCTGGTGTTCATTTGAGACCCATTCTTTGCCGACGTCCACTTCCCAGGTCTGCCCGCTCGTCGAACCTCGCTTCATTTTTATCCTCTGAGGCTTGAAGTCTTCTTCCGTTGTTGAGCTGGTGGGAATCTCCATCTCTTTTTCTACGTCGAGCAGTTTCCTTGGCTCGTAGCAACTCTTGTAGGCTGCTGTCTTCCATCGTGCCAGAACCATGGGGGCCGTCTCTCTCAAGTTCTTCTCCGAGACCGCATCCGCTGAAGGACTGCCCAATCCCTCCACGTCTCTCTTCCTCTTGCGAGACCTCACGTCTTTACTCGGGGGCGTTGTCGTTATCATCACTGATTCGACTTCCTTGTCTCCGTCCAACCCTTCCAACTCTTGCCTCCCCTGCTCGAGCCTTAAGGATATTAGTACTTTTAATTATAATACTAGTTCCGATCTTATCCCCCCTTACATGTTCAATTATTTTATCGTCAGTTTTTTGTTTCGGAGTAGAGCTGTCTTTACAGTTGTCTTCTCTGGTCTTTCGTGGTGCCTTCCTCAACTCGACCATCTTGCTCAGCAGCTCTCCTCTAGCTTTCTCCTCCAGACCTGTCCTCATCAGGACAGGCTCTCCGAATTTCACCACCGTGTCCCACAGCTCCTCCTTGAAATCATCCAACGTGGTCTCGTCATCCACTTCTCGATTAAAATCGCTCAAGAATTTTCGCCAAGCGTCCCCATCCAGAGTGCCTAGGAAAGCATCCCTGTTTCCCTCGAAGGTGTTCTTCTCCCTTCTTTTCGCGCTCAGGAAAATCATCCCCATGTTAGGATTCTCGCTCGTCAGTGGTATCTCTTGATTCTTGCGGGGAGATCAGGTCAGAGGTGGCGTGGGGGTGTCTTCCCAATTTTCTCCACTCAGATCCTTCAACAACTTTTGCACGGTGAACTCCTCTTCCGATGGTTTTTGATCCGGTGTGTTTCCCACTTCCATGTTCTCTCCTGCCTCGCTGAGAGTCTCGTCCATGCTCTCCTCTCCCAATTCTGCCTCTCTTCTCTCAAGAATCCTCCTGAATCGATCTTCTACAGGACCGCTCCTTTTATCCCCAGGGGTGTCCACCGATAGGGGTGATGGTGTCGCTGGACCCGTTTTCTTATACTCTGTCAGAGCCACATACAATGGGCCTGCTGCATCCAGCTCCTTCCCCTCCTGTCTCATCTCCACTTGCTCCAGTTCGTAAGGTGCCCGGTATCTTCTCGTGGCAAACACCATCTCACCTCCTTTTAGTGCGATGTGTCCTTCTTCCACGATCATCCTGCCATCGTCCCACACCGGCAACTTGTTCTCCAGACCTGCCCGCTCAAGTGTTCTCAAGGCATCTCGCACCTCAAATTTCGGGGGCATCGAGCCTCTCATTTTCTTGGCTTGAGTTGTCCATGAATTTATTTTCGCATCGCTGGTATGAAAATAAATTGCTGCAGTGTAGCCGATGAAGAGGGGATCCCAGCCGTCGATGAACTCCCTCTGTTGTTCTTCAGTTGCTGCTCTCGCGAACAGGGACGGGACCAACAGGGAGCTGTTCATCCCCAGGGTCATTCTCCTCACTGTTGGAAACTCTGGAATGCTTGCTGGTAGGACTTCCTTCTCCAATATCGCCTCTAGCTCCCTTTTCACCAGCTCGAAGCTTCTCTTCCATGCGGGAATTCTCAAGATCTCTTGTCCATTTGCTGTCAGGGGATTTAGGTTCCAGAACTTGGGATAGGTTTCGATGGGGCCTTCGCGCTTACCTCCCATCCTGCACTGCAGTTGTCCTCGGAAACTGTATATCACCAACTCCGGATCCTTCACCTTTCCGAAGAGCACCGTGTTGCTCATTTGTGCCTTAGCACCTCCTGCTGACACCAATTGAGTGTCGTCCCATCTGGTATGCTTATGAGGCTCAAGTGGGTCACTGAGTATCGATAAGCTGTCACCAGAGGATCTGGAAACGTGTACGTGACGGCCGGTCCATAAATGCAGGTTACGACCTCCTCTAGCCCCCGGATAATCCCCTTGGGGTCCGATCTCATGGCCAGGCATAGGTTCCTCAACAGAGGCATGCCCCCATTCACTTTCCTCCACTCATCTCGCGTCGTCGGGCTCTTTTCTTCACCAGTCAGGTGTCGGTTTTGCATTAGTAGGTACTGCACTTGCAGCGTCTTTAGTCCGGCAGCACACTTGTACGAATAGGTGTCAATACTCGAGTGTGTTCTTCCCATCGACAGAGGCTCTCCGTAATTCATTAGTCGGTGAAATGACATCAGCTCACCATGAGTTAGAATCACCAATGCCAAGTACCCGTCAATCCGGAGTGTGTCAAAGGCCCGACTGAACATGTACGCTGGGCCCATATTGAACAGGTACCTTGGGTAAACCAGGTACAGTGCCAACAACAGACTGATGTGCATGTTCAAGATTTCCTGTATGAAGGCTCCAAAGATGGTCTCTTTCGCGCTGTACACTCCAGCCAGGAACTCTTTTCCCCAACAAGGACTCAAGAACTCAAGAATCTCGTGATCCCTCCTCGTCCTCAGCTCACCCCTTGCGTGCTCCCTCCAGAATCCTCCAATCGTGACCTCGTTGGCTGCTGTGACGAACCTGGCCACCGTCATTTCCCTCTTCTCGGCCACTTCCAGCTGCTCCTCAAGAAAATCCCAGACTTGCTTCACAAGAGGTGGGGCATCCTCTCTTGTCTTCTCCGTGGCGTTCTCCAGCCTTGGTGTCAGGAAGGGCCATCTGCCTCTCTCTTGTGTCAGTCGATACACCATCGACTCCAGCTGCTTCTCCGCTGTGGCCACGTTCTTCCTTTCGTTGCTCGGCCCTCTAGACTTACTGGTGGAGCTTGTGATGGTCAACTCCATACTTCGAAACCACAGACTGGCCGTCGGATGAGTCACTACTGGATAATCATCCCCTATAACCGGACTGAGCTTGAGTTGCCTAGCAAAGTTTGATATCTCCAGCAAGAGGACCTCGTCCAATACAATGAGGATATCTGCCAACTCGTAGAAGCCCCTCAACGCCTGGGACACATCCGCCCACGCCGCCGCCAGTTCTGACCTGAAAAGTCTCAAGTTCGTTGGTTCCAACTCCCGATTGGGAGCTGCCATCAGAATACGCCACCCATTCCCTTCCGCTATCAAGATCAAGATCGCATATGCGAATTGCAGAGCGGGAGGCATGCTCGCGTACCCGGGGGACGTCGTGAATACTACTTTTGTCTTGGAGCCAAATCGTGAGGCAACGTTCTCTTGTACTTCGTTCATGGCTGCAAATAACGTCTGGATAGCTTCCCAGATCTTCTTCGGTGCCGGTTCATCACCCTTGAGCTGCTCAAGAAACCCGGTCGCATGCAAGTGATCATTCATTCCTGCGAACAGTAGTAGCTCAGGCTCGCAAGGCATCTCCGATTTTATTGCCACCACCAGGGTTAACATCTGGTTTAGCTCCGCTCCCGGCAGTGAGGATATCAGAGTTTCCGGCCAAAATAACTTGGGAGACGTTTCCTCAAAATCCGACCCCGCCACGATGACCACCCTCGCAGCGGCTGGATCTGCCCTGTCATAAACTGCCAAGGTTTTGGCCAGCTGCGTGTTCCCGCAGGGTTTCCCGTATCTGGGGTCGTCGGCTAATCTCGTACCCTCATACGCGGCGTCCGGTAGTTCCATTTCTCTCGGATCCAACAGTTTGTCCACCACCCTCAACTCTGCTGGAGTTGCCAACCTAAACCTGGCAATGCTGGTTCGATGCTTGGGAGGCTCCACCCCGAGTCCCGGTTTCCCCAGTGACTTGAGAGGCCTATAGTTGATAGGTCCCATGACCGATTTCGTGGGAATCCTAATCAGATCCGCTGTCTCCATCATTTTCGCTCTCGAGAAATGCGTCTCGTGAGCCTTCAGCCAGTCCACGCACTGGTGTCTACCCAAGTCTTCGTGCGACACCCGCTCAAGACCCAAAGCTTCCGCCAACTCTAGCCTGCACTCCAAATCTTCCAAGTCCATCTCCTTCACCTTCTCCACATATCTCGACCTACTGGTCTCCGTTGGCCTCTCCGGTTTCTTTTTCTCCGTCACCACGACCGAGGATATTACCGAACCCTGAGGGGTTGATGACGTTGCCTCTTCGGCCTCCATGGGTGCGGCGCCTGGCAACTTGGTCCGGCTGTTCCTCGAACTGTCTCTAGAATCGGCCATCGCTCCCAGGCGACTGGACAAAGCCCACGGGTTGAAGAAGGGTGGATTTGGGGGTGGTCCGATCGAACGTGACTTGGGCCGTCTCTAGCAACTCTGCTTCCAATGCGCTTATGTGCCTTTGGAAGACGTCATTTAACCACTCCACCCCTCTGGGCCTGTCAAAGTGAATCCCATCCGAGGATGCATCGTCAGGGAAAGCAGATCGCTCCATCTGCTCGGCTACGTCCAGTAATCCAACGGGGAGGACGCTCCTTTGGTGTATCAGCCTGATTATTTCATTCAGGTTACGCACTTTTGTATTCATCTCCATTGCATGTTGGTCCGTTTTCATGTTGTAAGGAATGGTGCACACCGTAAGAATGGCAGGATCCATTTGAAACCGCAATTCCTCAAGAATGCAGCTCATCTTGTCATGCAGCCTCGTCACCTTCCTTGCTTCCCCCCTAGACACGTCATTCGTCCCGACCATCAGAGTTACCGTGTATACTCTTGCCATCCCTAGCATCTCAAGTGTTGCTAACATCTGCGGCGTCGCAGCTCCAGCGAAACTCAAGATCCCCGTTTGCCAATGGGACTGAATCCGGGTCAGCACCCGCAACAAGCTGTCCACTATGATCAGGTGGACCACTCCCTCAGGCAAACGTGGCTGCGTGAGGTATTCCACCCAAGCCGCGCCATGGAAGCAATCCCTCCTGTCTCTCTGCGCCGTGCTCCAGTCCATCCGATTATGCCTGTGGTATCTGCCTTCCGTATTTTTCTTGTAACTTGAGATCACCACACTCCTGACAGGTTGCTCCCTCCACGTCGAGGGTAGCTCCACTCTTGCTGGACTCTCACGACCCCTTAGCTGTAGCCGCTCGTGCAACTCTTTCAGTCGTGACGAGCTACCACTCACCTGACTACTACTCGGGTTGAACTTGGTGTATATCCAGGCAGCGCGACGTCCATCAACGGGCGTATTACTTGTGTCTCTACACCACGCAGGGAGGACGCTGATTCAGTTGGTATCCACACCTCCAACCCTTCATTCATATGTTCTTGAGCCGCGCGATCGAGGTTAAATCGTCCCTTCGATCTAGGAGCTTCATCCACCTCCATACGTGACTCTGGCCTTGAGCTGGTAACCACCCGATCTTTGGGCCTAGCCCCTTTCTGCATGTCAAGCTCGCGTTGTCGTTGCTGGATCCTTTCAAGCTCCGACTTCAGCTGCTCACATTTCGCGGCATTCTCTCGTACTCTTTCTGCCTGTAGATGTTCAGCTCTCAACATATCCAGTCCCCTCCGCGATTGGTCCTTTTCGACGACCGCTTGATCCCTCTCAAGTTTCGCCTGATCTCTCTTGAGCTTCGCTTGATCCCGGTTGAGGTTCGCCTTGTTCCTCTCCCGCTGAGTCCTCTCAAGCTCTCTCTTCATGATACTGAGGTCTGGATACGCTTCCCCCGTTTGTTGCGCCCGTGTCATCGACGGTGTCTTACTCGTGCTCTGGCCCGTGGATCTGACTGATGGTCTGATCGGCAGTGGGAACTCCCCTGCACCATACTCAGTATTGTTACTCAAGCCAGGGTTCCATGCCAAGCCGAACCCCTTCATTGCTCCATCCACGTTCCAGGACAGCCACCTGGTTTGCTCCTGGTTGGATATTCCATCGGTGGTGTAGCCTACCATCGAAACCGCTTCTGTCGCAGACTCCCGGCACTCGCCCTGTTCCTCCCACTGGAGGATGGCATTCAGCATCACTGCCATTCTCTCATCCACTTGAGTGTAATCCAGGTCCCTCAGGCGTCTGTACAACTCATCAAGTGTGGGTTTTTTCAAAGCTGATGGCATGGACTTCTAGAATCGATCTGCCATTTCTGCAACGTCCAGGTGATCTTCAGTATTAGCAACTTGAGTTTTACCTGAGCAACATGAGTTTTATTTCTTGAAGCGTCACTTAATTTGCGCTTCCGTTTAAGGACTTCCTTTATCAATTGAATACAGTTGGGTAGTCAATTTGACTTTACTAAATCAACCTGAAAATAACACCCGATTTTTAGAATAACAGGCTGTGTTCCTAACCTAAAAACCCCCTTCACTACTATAGTTAAAACCCTTTCCTTTTCGTCCTACTAAAATAGTTCAGTTGGAAATTTTCTAAAAACATGCAGATTCATTTTATGTTTTAGCACCATCAATCATTTAAAATTTTAATTGTCATGCCAATCACCTCTAAGATTCTTTTCCCTTTTTTGTACCCCCACACCTAACTCGAGATTCTCCCCTCATGCCCAACTCAAAACCCCCATGTACCCGACTCAGGCGATGCTCAAGTAGTATTTCTTATGAAGATGCACCATTATCTCAGTTTCTGCGAAGACCACGTGTAGGATAGCGTACAATTCCCTTGGGCTCAATTTGCCCCTGTTTGGGTCATACACCGGCATTGAGACCTCCGTTATCCCTCTTTCAATCATGAAGTCTCGTAGTCTTGTTAGTGCCAACATCACGTGTTCGGGATCGATCGTGTTCCTGTCATTGACCCTCGTCACTAGGAAGCACAGGTATTTGCCCGGGACTTGTGCTACTGATGGTGGAAGCGCGGCCATTCCTCCCAGTCCCGGTCTCTGTCTAAACAGAAACTCCACGTTCTGGTACTCTCTCTTGAAGTCAGCCTCCAGTCTTGATTTGAAACTCATGTCTGCCGTGATACAGATTGCGCTAGTCCTGTCTGACAGAATGAAGTCACTATCCGTTATCAGGATATTTTCTGAGTATTCGTTTGGTATTTCAAACTTCGTTTTGAAATTCCGTCCTATGGTAGGCTCGGCCTCCTCCCCTTCCAGTTCCAGTCCGCACTTTTCTCTCACTTCTCTGAGTTTCTTTATCATCAAATTTTCGGTGTGGGTAAGTCCTACCCCCACTCCCCGGACAAAAATATTTATCGACGTCCCCGTCGATGATGCTGGGTCTGAATTATCTGGCGGAATGTCGAGCGGGCTGTCTGTTGCCGTCCAGCCGAAAAGAGGATTCTCCGTTTTCATGTGCTTCCCCGCTGATATGTCAACTTGCTGTATGCTCTGTCCTTCCTCGCTTCCGTTCTTGACATCGCGCATCCATTCTAATATCCTCAGGTTCGTATTCTCCCTCCTCTCTATCTCGCTCTGTTCTAAATCCGTCTCCCGCTCCGGTGTCGAGTAGTCTTCATGTGGGTAGTGTTCATTATCATCGATGATTTGCCATTCACCATCTGCCGCCAGCTCGCCTTTATTTATTATTTCTTTGCCTAGGTCATCGGGCTGTATCTTGTCGATCAGGAAATCGTCCCCATACCTGTTATACCTCATGCTTGTGCGTTTGCGATTGCCACTCCTTGTCCCCGCTGGTATTGACAAGTCTGGTTCTGTCCACTTCGGCACCTCACCTTGCTCCGGATCGTTCCAGTCTTCTTCCACAAAAGATTCCGCTTCAGAGTCCGCTTCTATTTTTTCATTGTCATCCAAACTCAAGTTCTCATTGCCATCATTCTTGTCTCTGGTGCCTTTTTCGTTCACTTCACATGCTGGCTCCATCAGAGGTACTCTAGTCCATCCATGTCCTTTATACACCAGTCCTCTGGGGATGGGACATGAGGCTTCAGGTTCTCATAATGTGCTGCTCGCCAGTACTCAAGCGATAGAACCGTCCTTGTTGATGTACTTCAGTTATCATGAATGGTCCTCTCCATTTCTTGAGTAGTTTATTCGTCCCTTTGGGCGGTATCACATTCTGCAAAACCCACACATACTGGCCCACTTCATATGGCTTCGCCTGTAATATTTTTTCATCATGATTCTTGCGCTGTCTCATTTGTGCCTGCGCAGTGTTCCTCCTGCACAGCTCGTTTATTTCCTGCTGTCTCCTGATCGCCTCTTTCACGTAAGCTTGAGGCGACGTCCTCTTTCCTTCATACTCCGGGTAAAAGAACGTCAGGGGCATCGCTCTCTCTTTGCATGTCAACATCATGAATGGACTGATTCCCCTCGTTGAGTGTTGAGTACTGTTGTATGCCCCTACGACTTGAGGCAGATACTTATCCCAGTCCGTCATGTATCTAGAGCAGTATACCCTCAGCATGTTTGTTCACCAACGTTCTATTCTAGCAGCCCTGAGGTATTCTTCGGTCTGAGGATGGTAAGTCGTTGAGTGTGCTTGAGCAATGTGTGACCTCATCATTAATTCCTTAGTCAAGTCCCCCACAAAGGCCTTGCCGTTGTCTTACTGAAAAGTCATTGGACAACCATACCTTGATATCCAATGGGTTATCAAGTGGTCACAAGTCTCCTCTGCCGAAGCTGTTTGACACGGCACCGCTTCTGCCAGCTTTGTGAAGTGATCAATTATAACCAGTATGTGGTTATACCCCGACTCCGTCATACAGATCTTCTGATGGTCTATCTGCACCACTTCAATAAATTCCGAGCTTTCCACCGACTTGAGTGGGAATTTCATCTTCCTTGGGTCTTTCACTTGCAAGCATGCCAGGCATGCATTCACCCACGTCTCACAAGCTTTCCTCAATCCTGGCCAATCGACCCTGTGAAGTATTTTTCGTTGCACCTTGTTTATCCCTTGGTGCCCCATTTGGTCGTGCGATCTGAATAGCACCTCTGTCTGATATAATTGCGGTAATTTGAGGAGGTTGTGTTTGTGTAATATCTTCTCCTCGTCTTTTCTCTTGCATGCTACCACCCCGTCAGCCGTGTGATAGAGTAACTCTTTCCTCTCTTTGTAGAACTGGCTCAGGATCTTGTAGCTGTCTTCTTCAAGTTCCCCTTTCTCCTTGGACCCCATTCGGATCCATTTGGAGAGGTTACTCGTCATCTTGTCATTCTTCTGGGCTCTTATCAGGTCCGACAGCCTATATCTCGCCTTTACATGTTCCTTCAGCGCCATGATCTGCCCATTCATCTCCCCAGGGTTGTGGACGTCGTCATTCAGCTTCACGCATACTATCCTCTTTACTATCTTCATGTCATCTTCTGGCACCAGATTTGTTCTCACATTTGAGTTGCATGATAGTTCCCTGAATGGTTTCTTCGAAACTGCAATTCTTTCAAGTTCTTCACCTCCTCGTACTTCCTGCACGTCCAAGTTGAAAGTTCCTGAGGACGGATTTGTTTGTAATTCCCTGTCGCGGTGTCTGATCTTTTCTTCTGCCAATATCATGCAGAGACTATCTTGATTGTCGCTGCTCGCTTCCGAGTCCTCATCCCACATTTCACACTCCCCGGACAAATTTTCTCCTTCAGTGTTTCCTTCCTCCGTGGACGTGGACCGCTCCCCGGACTCTTGACCTAGTCCCAGGTATTCAGCTTCTTCCTTGAACTCCAATCTCTTTTTCCTAACCCTAGTCTGTTCAAGTAAGTCGGCTGGGATTTTTTCAACCAGTGACTGCACCACTTCCTTCCCATCAGTGTTGGTCACCTTTGAGGTAATTCAATCACTAACTATCCCGCTCTTTCGCAGTATTGTGACCTCAGGTTCCTCCTTATTATTTGCTCGGATCACGGGCTTATCATCCGCTAGTTTCTCGTGTAACCTCTTTAAGTCATCGTCTATTTGTGCATCTCCCGTCTCTACCTGGTTAAGATCGTAGCCTTTTGCTTTGAGCGTCTCCCTCACGATCTTTGACTTGAGCATTATTTCTATCGGCATCCCTCGGTTCTTTTTCAAGATAGTTTTTTTCGTAGTATCTTTTGGTAACTCGGGGTGATCTTCTATTGGTTTGCCTGATTTTCCAACCATCTCGTGAGAGGAAGACTGTCGTACGATTCCTAGTCCATGAAGGAGAAGCCATCCTTGATCTCAGGTCTATCTGCCTCCCTCTGTTCTTGTCTCTCGTAGAACTCCGTCTTCTTGCTCAGGCTGTCAGCATTTTGATGTTTGCCTCTTGTTCTATGCTCAATTATCATATCGTATCCGTCCAGGCGAACTATCCACCTCCCAATGTAACTTTGGTCCATTGAGTACGTCTTCAGCCAGCTTAGTGCCCTGTTGTCGACTCGCAGCTTGAATGGCTCGCTGCCTAGGTCTGCCCTATATTTCTCGACAAAGGTAACCACCGCGAACATCTCTGCTTTCGGTGCCCCGTACTTCATTTCCGTGTCACTTAGGACTTTGCTCCCGTACGCTATTGGTCTCAAGACTGTCTTCCCGTTCCACTCTTGTTCCTGGTGGAGTATCCCAGATATCGCTACTACCGACGCGTCCGTATCGAGCACGTACATTCCTTTCTCTGTTGGCATCCCCAGTCCCCAGTACTGGTGCCTCGCACAACTCTTTTTTTATTCTCTGGAATGACTCTTCCGCTGCGTTGTTCCACGTGAACTTGTTGCCCTTGTGTCTCATTAACTGTTGCATCGGATAAACCTTTGACGAATTCTCTGTAGTAATTTGCAAAACCCAGGAAGCTCATCAATTGGTGTTCCGTTTTTGGCGATTTCCAAGTTAGAACTGCTTCTACTGTGTCTGGATCTGGTCTGATGCCGTGTCTGTCCACCATCCTCCCCAAGTATTTTATCGAGTCCTTGAGTATTTCCCACTTTGATGGTTTGCACTTCAGCCCGACCTCTTCATACACGCAAATACTTCGTCAAGTCTCTCAATGTGGTCCTCCAGTGTGGGTGTCGCTATTACCACGTCATCCACATAGCACATTACCAGATTGCCATACTTCTTCGTCACGCCTATCAGCGCGTGTGCCGTCAATCGCTGAAATGTGGCAGTGGCATTGCAAAGACCAAACGGCATCCGTTTCCATTGAAACAGACCCAACTCGCAGGCAAACCCTGTCTTGTCCCTGTCCTGCTTCCTGAGTGGTACCTGCCAAAAGGCCGAGCCTAAATCAAGAGTCGTAAAAAAGTTTGCATCACCTAACTTCGAGAGACTCTCATCAATCCTAGGTATGGGATAGGCATCCTTCACCGTGACGGAGTTCAGGTATCGAAAGTCACAACAAAACCTCAACTGGTCGCCTTTCTTTTTGGCCATCACTACTCCACACGCCCACGGTGATTTGGATGGTTCTATCATGTCATACTTTAGTAGTGTTTCAATCTCCTTTCTACACGCATCCGATTTGTGTGGGGTCATGCGCCTCGCCCCCTCCCTGTGCGGTATTACGTTTTCCTCAAGTTCTATTTCATGCTCAACAAAATTACAACACCCGATGTCTGCATTATGTCTTGAAAAAACCTCCTCGTTCCGTTCTAGTACGTCCTTGATGGCTTCGAGCTGTTCGTCCGTTAACTTGCCTCTTAAGTGTTCAATTTCAGGTAGGACCGGTTTATCACTCTGTATTTCATCTAGTGTGGGCCGTTTCGGGAAATTCGAACAGCTCGATAGTCCATCGTCTGTCTCTGGCTTAAGTGACTTCACAAGACCTGATGAACCTTTTATTTTCTTCAATCGTCTCAAGATACAAATTTTGTCACTATGATTGGGACAATCAACAACTGCATTTTGTTTATGGTTTTCAGTCATTTCATATCGAGTTTTTACGGGTAAAGCATATCCCAGTTTCCTCCCCCTCTGTATCGTGATTGGCATCTCAAGGGTATTCAACAAGACACTCACGCAGAGACCGCTCTTCGTGATCGAGAAGGATCTTCCTAAAACAGCAGCACTTTGACTATTTGGATTTGGGACTATGCATACCTGCTTGTTGTCACTTAGTTCATTGTAATTTTTCATTCGTAAGCTTACGATCGCCGCTTCGTTTGCCTTTAGTCTCACTCTCTTACTCAAGAATACCGGTGCTTTGGTCTCATCTGCCATTATTAAATTTACCGGTTTGATTCCGTACCTCCTATCCGGGTTCCGTATCCTGAACATTGCGTTGTTTAGATCAATCGCTACATCAAAGTTCCTGATGAAGTCTCTGCCTAAATTAAATAGGTCAGACTCATCTAGGTTTTCTACCACAAGAAAGCTCATCCACAGGTTACGTTCCCCCAGATTCAGGGCTATTATCGGCGTTCTGCCCAACACCCGCAGCGCCCCTTTGTTTGCAGCTGACAACCGTATTCTCGAGTCTATCAAGTCACCTTTGTCAAAGCCCATCTTTTCCCATGTTTCGGTTGGTATGACGCTCAAGACTGCTCCTGTGTCAAGTAATCCACGCAACTGAGTCTTTTTGCCATTTATGTCTAGCACGTGCCCTGTCACATCTGCCTCCGTCCCGATGTGCATTGCATCTTCTTCAAGCATGGCGCAGTGTCCAATCGATCTCACTTTCAACTCTTCTTTTCCCACGTAGAGTTGCCCTATTAGATCTTCATCACATGTTATCATCGTTTTTGTATAGATGTTGATCCCATTTATATTTAGCATCACCTCATGTGGACCATAAGCTTCTGTGTACCTGTTATCAACACGTAACGACTTGCTACCCCCACTCGTGAGTAGTGCCCTCAGTGCTCTAGAAGTCGTTTGTGGGCTTATATAACTCAAGTAATCTGCGTACACATCGATGTGCATTATTGTCTGGTCACTTGGTTCGCTCAAGTTTCTCGTTACCTCATGGCCGCCCAGAGTGATTATTGACATTATTCTTGCCCCAATCTTTGTTATGCCGAATGGCTTTCCTGTAACCATCTTTACAGTGTTGCAGTTTCCATTTTTTGTCGACCCCGCTACAGCTTCTGGTATTGTTTGTGAGCAACTTAATGCTTCGTTCATTTTCTGTCTTTCGATCTCCTGCTTCAGCCGTTGTTCTATTTCTTTCGCTGCCAGGTCCTGTTTCACTTTGTTGATAGCCTCCGCTGCCGCCTTCTCATAATTTATTTCTAGGGCGTTCCTTCTATTGCACTATTACATTGCGTTACAGCTTTCACTGTTTTCGTCGGTAGTTCCGCACTTGGTTTTTCTAGGTTTTTCGTCTCAAATTCACCTTGTCTGTTTCTCTGGTTCTGTACCGCTGCTAACGCCAACTTGTGTTTTGGATGACTCTGATTCTTAACCGCCTCCCAAAACAACGGACAGTCCATTCTGAAGTGCCCCTCTTGGTTGCAGAAGAAGCATCTTGCACCTATTGTGATGATCAAGCCACTCTAGAACTCATATTCCTCCATCTGGCTCATATCTTCCTCATCGGGTGCATATCCCAAACTCTTCATGCCCTGTTTGTATGTCGTGCAATCCGCCACATGATGGTCAGCTGACCCGCAGTTAGCGCATGATCTGCGTTTGTCCATGTCATCTCTGGGCTTGTACCATGACGACCTTTGTGGCTGACTCCCCCCCCCCACGTTGCGTATTCCTTGTGTCTGAGTACGAGTATTTCTTGGGTTTCATCAGCATGTATTCTCTTGACTTCTGCCTCATCTCTTCTGGAGTTGGTGCACTGTCTTTCGACAATGTATAGTATGTTGCTAAAATCGTTCTCAAGTCATCACTCTTTACCCCATCAACGAACTTTGAGGCGATGCTGAAGTTCCTTCGATTGGTAGATTCTTCCGGGTCACTCCTTCTTCTCAAGCTCTCAAGATCATCTAGGAACCTGTCTATCGATTCATCGTCCCTGTTGCGTTACCCCGAAAAACTCCAGGGAAAAAGTCGTGAGTTCAACGCGCAGTTGGAAACTGCCTCGCTCAGAAAAATGAAAGACTGGAGGACTCTCCTGCTCCAATATCTCTTGCAACAGAACAGAAGTGTCACGGGAGAAGATAAGGTGGCGACGGATGCGGGTGAATGTAAGCAGTATTGTGGCATGCCCTTGCTGACAGATTTGGCTGTCATGATGTGGATCGATCCGTTGGCTCTGATTCACGGACTGCGGGAATTCGTCACGGTGGTCTATGGACCGGTGATGTCTTTCGTGTTCCCGGACGTGCAAATCAAGGCATACAGGAATTATGTGTTGTATGTCAACCTGTTCTCAGTCGTGGATTGTTCCGTGCTGAATTGGGTAGAGCAGAGGGAGCTGAGAGGGCTGGCCAGCGACGGTAGGCTGTTCGGAAGAATAGCGGAGCCGGGTTGGGTGTTGATGGATTTCAACAACAACTTCAAGTGCCGAATGGGCCGCGAAGACCTGTCCCACATCCAGTTTAACCCAAAGCTTTGGAATCTGAGACTAGTAGTGAAAGATTCATCAGCGGCAATGAGAGTCCCACTCTTGCCAGAAGCCTACGCACACGCGAAAGAGAACCAGCAAGCGTGGCTTTCCGGGTCCAGGCCGCTGCCGGACCAATGCCCTCGATACCCACCGATAAGGAGGATGTTGTTGGGAGTCACATCTCCCATCATTGTCCCTCGCATCGGAGCAGCTCGTGATGCAGAGAAGAGTATGCCGAAGTGGAGTGAAGGGATGGAGCCGCGCTTCATCAGTTGGAACGTTGCAGCCGCGCACACGTTTGACTTCACATTTCCTGATGCTTGGAAATAGATCAAAGCACTACCTTCCAGGAGACCAGAGGTCTCGGCTGAAATGTGGAACGAGGTGTATGCTCCCACAGATGACTTATCAAGACTGAAGTGGTCAGGAGAAGTGAAAGTAGTGATGCTGGAAGTGGCAAAGGAGTGCAGAGGAGGCTCATAGATAACGATAGAGGACCTGGCACCACATGGCGAGGAGTCCGTAGAATTCCTGGTGAACGATGAATTGTTGTATCACGCAGGAGACATGACCGTACCGGCGCGGCCGGACTCGGGCATAGAGACACGACAAGGCCCTTCAGGACCTAAGCCGAACCTGATGCAAATGACGATGAATTGATGGATCAGGACGATGACGACTTCGGGGGAAAGACAGAAAAAGCGGGTGAGACGGATCTAGGAGCGTTGGAGAGAGACTTGCTAGAATACCGGTTCAGTGAAGACGACGATGGGGAAGTCGATGGGAGTCTATTGCTGATGACGCCATCGTCTTTCATGTCCCGTACAAAGGAGGCGTCGGCCGACTTATCCCCGATGGACCCAATAAGTCAGGCGAGAGAGTGCCGAAGTAGGGATCCGCAAAGATTGCTCCATGAGTCACCGAGCAGGAGAAAAATCGAAGAGTCAATGAGGGTATCCTTATTGAGTACGCTACCGGAAGAGGAATGGGAGAGACACCAAAGTTAACTAGAAAGCAAGACAGGGGCAACCTGGAGCCGAGTGAACTTCATGGAAAGGTCATGGGACGTGATACGACGATATGGGACGCAGTCCATAATGAAGGTGGGATTGAACCAACCCATCATGCGTGAGGTCCTGGAGAAAATATTGAACTCCATGGAGTCTGATGTTCTGACCGAGTCAGTTACAGAGGACAGTGCCGATGATCAGCAGGTCACAAAGAAATTACCCGTTAGACGAGCCAGAAAGGGGCTGAAGCGGCTGAAAGGGAAGACAGGAAGTCGAGCCGTGAACCAGAGAGTGGTGAAGTCAAAAGCTAGCGCAGTGGTGGCCTCTCTGACGAGCGCAGGTCGTTCAGGCGACAGCGGGCAAGCAGATGGTGTGACGCTGACCGGGGGAGAAAAACCTGATACCCCCTATGCTCTTGGCAGGTCTGACCACGACAGCCACGGAATCAAAGAAGACTGCACGAACCCTAGCAGACACTAAACTAGAGATGGAGATCATCAGTCAGTGTGTATCTGGAGGACTTGAGGATTACAGGCCCTCGCGAACCAACATGGCCAAGATGAAACTGGAAGGACAACTCGACGTGGTCGAGTACAGTCGAGTCACTGTGCCGGAATCGGTCCACATGGGAGATCCAGCAGAGGGTTATGTGGAGATGTTGAAGGCAAGGAACTCCGCGAGAGGGCACCTGATGGCTTGGACCGAGAAGCGAGCCATGCAGGAATATCTGAAAGGGCTAACGGAGAATTCTAACTTAAATCGGAAAGAATACGGCACGGTAATGTCCTCTGAAGCGAACGAAATCGGATTGGAAAAACTGCTGGAAATCTCTTGGAGGGCGGCCCTACAAAGATACTTCGACGAGACGATGCATGCACCTGCGACGGTGGCAGCATATCTGGCTCATCCGTGCACGAGAACTGACCTGCAAGTACGGTTGGCTTGGTGCTTGATGGGCATCAAGAAGGCGGAATATGAAGCCAGTAATGATTTGAAATCAAAGGAACAGGAGCTGGAGTTGATGGAAGCCCTGCGAGCGTTGATTTCAAAAGACGACTCTGCGATAGCCTGGGCTAAGCGTAAGGATGCCCTTTGCTTTGAAAGGTTCGTGGTGGATCGTATCCCCACTCCTGTTTTTGGAGAATGCATAAAGATCATTCGGCAAAAGAGAGTTGATTGCGAAAGAAACTTCCTTAGGGCACTCCTGGAACTATATCAGGATATGCCGTTGATTGTACCAAATAGGAAGTCGAATGACATGGAAAGCTATCGCAAGTTGGAAGAAGTGAGAAGGTATTCCAACAAAGAATTGAAAGTGAGCCGGGAGTTGATTGGAACAGTCAGGGGACAAAAAGACTTTGCAACACTAGGGAAACTGAAGTCGTTCCAATGTGTCGCCATATATTCGGGGATGGCGTATAATCCCTTCGTGAATGAAGAAGCCAGGGAAGCGTACTTCGACTATGAGCAAGTCATAGTGCTCAATTTCTGGGTCGAACGGATTAAGGAAAATGGAATGCTGATGGTGGAACAACCCAAGCTGGAATTATTTTAGAAGAACGAGTGGTCGAACCCTCGGTTCCCTACCTGAAGGGGCAAGTGAGTTTTGATTGTGGTTCTTGGGACGGTCCCTTGAAAACCAGTCTAGTGACCAAGTGGGAGCTCATGAAGCCTTCTTGGTGTCCCCATCCTAACGCCGGTCTAATCTGGGACATGACGGCGGAAATCACATTAGACCTGGATGATGAAGCGAGTCTACATGATCTGGCCATGATACACCATCTTCTGGCCATTAGGATGACGAAGCGGAAGAGCAACCCACCCACGGAGCTATCCGAGGAGAGTCCACTGAGCAATTGGTTGAAGCAAGGCACCTGTTTGGCTCAACATAGTGGGATGGAAGGACATGTTTGCAACTTGGGACACTGCCTGATTACGCTGAGCGAGCAGCATCAACAACTGGCACGATTGTACGGAAGATTGAGCATGTCGGATAAGAGTGGCATGGAGTTGGTCGCGGACTGTCATGGGGTGACTGATGTAAACTTGACCACAGCCTTGGGATTTTGTAGCATGACGAGCTCGATAGAATCGCTTGAGCGCCTGGAGCGTGCCCATGAGCTAGTGACGTCCCTCAGCGTGGAAGTATTTTCTGGAGCATTGCAGACAGAGCAGAATATCGGAGGCTGGCGAGAAGCTCTGGAAAACGAAATGAATCAAAGGATAGTGAAGCCTATCATAAATCTACTGGTTCAAAATATCTGGTGGGTTCAAACTCCGCGCCATATTGCAATAGTAGGTATCCTACGCACATGGTGGTGATGGATGCGAGGACGCAGCAGGTGTTGATTGACCAACTTTTCTCTGTGCCAAAGTGCGTGAGGTTGGCCAGAATGTCGGAGAGGTCATATGATTTGTTGGCGAAGATCTTTCGGGTAGTCCCGATGAGATCTGAAGGCGAGTTGCAAGACGTAGTGGGTGAGGAGTTCCTGAGAATGAACGAAGGTAATGTGAGCGAGTTCCAGAAGCAGAAAGCGCGTGGAGCGTTACCCACTGAGTTCCCCACCATAGAAGAGAAAGACGATTTACACAGAACTATGATGGAGGTGGAAACGTTGCTGGGAGCCTCAGGGTATCGGACCCGAAGGAACATAGTGAGAACCCATGGGGAGTATCCTTGCCACTGCTTGGCGCAGAAGTTATGGTACCCCAAACGCGGGAATCTGATGCTAGTATGGGACGTGGAGGAGTTCTACTCTACGGGGTTGCCCGATCAGAATCAACAGGTGTCAATCGTGGTGGTTAGTGCCATGCTGGTAGTGAGATGGTTGGAGGCTAACGCGGACACAAGTGAATAGGAGACGGCCGTGCCGACTCCTGAGCAGCTGAGCAACGTGAAGATGAGCTGCGAATTGGATCTTTTCAGAACCACCTGCAAGGTCTGAGAATACCCAAAGCCATTGAAAGAATATGGTCAAGGCAAAGGTTGATGCCTTGGTTCCGTGCAGTGATGACATCATGGATGTATGAACGCGCGAAGCGTCACATGTCGAGGAACACGGAAGCCTATTAATCTTTCTAGCTAGATATAGATAGGACCGGGAGCCTATAAGAGAGCATTCCTAACGCACAGAAACGCGGTCACCACGGCGGTGAAGCGAGTAGCTGGAGTGCCTTGTGTAACTGAAGATGAGAAGAAAGAGGTCTTAAGAGCTGACCTAGAAAGAAATGTGAGCCTGTGTCTTCACAACAGCTTTTGCAGGAACCGGGAGCAAAAGGTGAATGTGGACCTCCTACCTTGTTGCAAACCGAGGCTGTTGGAACAGGAGAGTTGGGGCACGGCCCGCAACTCCATGGACATGCTGGAGAAAATCATAGAAGACAGCGAAGCTGAATATCAGGATGGAGAAGCAATGGAATGAAGATGATAGAACGAACAGGAAATTGAAGATATGAACAAGAAAGGAAGAGAAGGAGAAAAAATTTGATTGTCTTTGTGTGTTAAAATTGAACCAATTAACCAAGTTTTGATTATTGAACTTGTTAAACGTTTTGTTTTGATCTAGTTTGGTCAAACCAGACTTTGAAAATTGTTGCAATTGTTAAAATTGTTGAAAGAAAATTTTAGTTATGCTACTTATGTATATATATATATATATATATATAGAAAATAGGTGAGTATATTTACCTATTTAAACACGACTGAAGTTTTTAACCTGTCTAAGACTTGTGTTCACTATGTGGCGACATGGTAAGTTTAGGTAAACTCGCTCGGAAAGGGTGAGTAACTCAATAACTTTCCTAGCCACAGAGTTTCTTAGTTTTAATATCGAATAGGACAGCATAAATAACTGATTATACTTGGTGAGTGATGTTAAGTTAATTTTAACGGGTGCGTGGCCGTGCCACGTCCCAACTTTTTAATCACAAAGAGCGAAAAGAAGTTTTATGGCAAGATGATGTAAGTAGTCAGAAAATAAATTTTTATCTAGGAAATCCTCATGGTGCAAATTTTGTGAAAATGTTGAAAGGCAGTGAGATGTAGTACGATGCCATTTGTGACACGTAGTGAGTTGAGGTGGAGTAGATAAATCTCATTTTTTCATGCGATTTGTAAGATTGATTATAGAGAACTGGAACACTACTTGACGACAACCCGGTATTATGCGATCAATAGGGACATTGATGGGGACTTGTCCGGGGAGTATGTGCCATTCTGCCAGGTTGGCACATGTAACATTCGCCCGGAAGATACATATCGACGGAAAATAAAACTAAGTCCTAAGACGGCTGGCTAACGTCTAAACAGAGCTTTACATGCTTTCAACCGTCTCTACCAAGCCAGTATTTTCGGTGGTCTTTCTAACATCGGGTCGACAAAAAACGTTACAGCTTTCGGCTTCGGTCAAAACACTCAAATTAACTAAATTACAAGCAGAAATAGTGAGCTCATGGCTGGGTCTCAGTATCCCCAGACCACGAGGTTACTCCTAAAAACAGGGCTACTACTACTTATTGAATTATTATTGTTTTTGTTCAGTAGATAAAAATCATCATCTCCATCGAAGATGGATCCACCTTTTCCCCCAACTCCTAGCTTCTCATCTTAGTAGAATGAATTCAGATGTTGATTAAATTCAAATCAGGACATGACAGGGAAGCTAAAATTTTATATAAGACACTATCAGTTCCAGTCCCGAGACCCCTCCGGATTCTTGAATCCGGGGAAATAAGGCTCTTATTCTCCTTCCGGAAGGCTGGTTTTCCACCCTTCACCGTTGTTCGCAACGGTCTTGCAACTATTGTAGCGACACAATAGTTGCAACTCGGAGCGGTCTCTGCTACTTCTGCTTTTCTCCGATTCTGATTCTCAATTTTCTCGTTGTTGTCGTCGTCGCAACTATCGTTGTTGTGTTTTTCTTCGACGTTCTGCCAAAATGGCCGTTTCTGACGTTTCTCAGAAATATGACGTCATACTTCGAAGTTTTAAAATTTCAAAATACCAGAATATCTTGACCTTCACCGTTTGACTAATCGTCCCAATAACGTCGTTAATCGCTTAAAACCGTCAATTTGGAAGGTTCGCTGCTAAATTTCCGAATCTGATGCATCTGCATTTTGATCCATTCTGGTCGAATGTCACATACTCCCCGGACAGTCCGGTCAATGTCCTCATTGAATCTCGCAATGCTCGTAAAATAGGTACAGTGTCATCGAACAGAAATTAAAAAATGCACGAAATTACTTTTATCCACGTCATATCGACTCACTGCAGAATCTAAATGACATCATACTACATCACTATAACCTTCAAATTCTTTCATTAATCTGCACATTGAGGATATGACCTAAGATAAAAACATATTTTCCGACTTCCAATTGTCAATGTACTGATTAAAAACTTTTTCTCCTAGATTTAAAAGGTGCTGGTTTGCAGGACAGTCCTGCCAACCAACAAGCTAAAATTATCCTACTATGCTTCTTCCCTTCGGAAATCATGCTTTTTATTGTCCTGAATATTAAAACTAAGAAACTCTGTAGTTAGAAAGAACAATGAAACAATCTCCCTCTTCGAGAGATTACCTAAGCCTTTCATGTCACCACAAAGTGATCAGTTCTCCTAGCTGATTAAAAACAGTCATGCAGGCTGGAATATTTAAATATACTGCTTCACTCAAGCCTTTCTAAATAAATAGTAAGTAAGTGTCTCTGAAGCCACTTAACTAAAATCAAAATGCAAATCTATAAATGCAACAACTTCAAAACTCAACTAAATGTTTCAGTTTTCAATTACAACTTGGTTGCTTAGTTTCTCACTTGTGTTTTTTCACACACATAAAACAATTCTGAGTTTTAACTTTTTCTTCATCACTCCTTTGTTTTCTTCTTTTTTTCGTCGTTTAGAAGTTCTAAGACTTATAAATTCTTCTAATTTCGTCTCTTTTTGCATCTCGTTTTTCGGCCACGTTCCATCTCTTCCTCCTTTGATAATGAATCTGCACTTTCAGTTTCTGTGTCTTGCAACACGTCGTTAGCCATCCTGACGCTGTTGGAAGCAGTGCTCCAACACTTCTGCTCTTCTAACCTCTGTTTGCAACAAGGTAGGGGATCCACGTTAGATTCTCTGTTCCTGCAGAAGCTGTTGTGGAGACACAACGTCACATTTCTCTCCAAATCTTCCTTTAACATATCTGCCTTCTCCTTTCCACTTAGTTCACTTGTCCTGGAAATTCTTTTCACAGCGGTGGTCACTGCATTCCGATGAGTCACGAGAGCTCGCTTGAAAGCTCCTGCTCCGATGTCCAGCTGATATTCAATGTACACTCTGCCGTGCTTCGACATATGCTTCTTAGCATATTCGTACAACCATGCAATCATGTTAGCTCTGAACCATCGTATCAATCGTTTTCTTGCCCATATCTTCTTCACTTCCATCGGAATGTTTAGAATTCTGCACTTGTCTCAAAAAGATCTAAATCTTTTAGACAATCTAATTTCCGCAACTGTTCTCTCGTCGGTGCCTCCTGTCTATTGTTTTCTTTCACATGAGCTTCCAGCCATCGTATCACCATCATAACTCCCACTATCACTATTGTTATGGGCTGTGATGAGTCTGGTAAACCCATGGAGATCAACACCAGATCATCATTACTACGCTTGGGATACCACCATGTCTGCAGCAAGCAGTGGCAGGGAAACTCGTCATGTGTCAACATGATGCTCCTCCAATTACGTTTTCCCGAAGCTTCCAGTAATGGTTCCACTTCCATCATCACTCGGTGGACATCATCATTCTCGTCTACTGTATTGTAATCTGTAACAGTTGATCCTCTCTGTTTCTGTCTCTCAAAGTCACTGAAGTTCCCGCTCACGTATCCCATGAACTTCTTTCCCAGTATCGATTCCAACCCTTCTTTGGTTCTCTCTGGAACCGCTGAGAACATCTTACATAGCAACTCGGACATTCTCACCAGTCTCACACACTTCGGCACTGAGAAGGCTTGATCCACGATCGTTCTCGTACACTTTACATCCACAGCTACGAAATGTACCGGGTATCTGCTCTTGCACATTGGAGCCAATGTCGAACCCACCAAATATCGTGCTCCTGATGGTATACAATAAGTCTCACTGTATCTGATGGTCATTTCCGTCTCGATCGCCTCCCTCCATTTTCCTATGTACTTTTGCTCAGTTTGCAGAACTCCTGGGAACACTTCTACACTGATGGCTGTAACCATCTCATGTTTCTGTTCTAGGTTCAATAGTAACTCTAAAGAACTAAACATGCTGTAGAATCCTAGTGCAGTCACTAGATTCACTTCGGTTCCTCCATGACAATCCGCTATCACTTCCGTTTTCGTTCTTGCTTTCATCACGACGTTTCCAAACAATACCGTCAATTGCTTGTGTTGTTTCTCTAGGGTCTTCACACAGTTTTGACCTCCACAAACGTGACCCTCCAGTCCACAGACTTCCGCCAGACAGCTACCAGGTTTGACCCAGTCTTCTGGTCCCCAGTCAGGCAACTCCACTTTATCTTCACCGTTGCTACTAGAGGCCGTTATCATCACATTATATATGATGTTAAGGTCACGCAGGTTACAATCTGCATTCAGTTCCCTCTGCACGTCTCGTGTCGCCCGTAATATCGAGTCAGCGTTGGGACTAGGACAACATGATGGCCTCATCAATTCCCAAACTGCCATCAAGCTCGTTCTCAGTAATTCATCTGAGAATCCCATGTTAAACTCCACTCTTTTGTCGGATTTTGGTACGGAAGGTGCAGTCACCTCTTCCTCCAAGACCAGTCCCAACTTGGTCTGTGGATTATTAGCGCTCCTAATTGTTACAATTCTCGACGTCCAGAATCATAGTAACACTGCCTGCTCGTAATCGAAGAAGCAATCGCGTATGTCTTCACTCAGGAAAGGGTTGTACGCTATCCCTATGATTCGGGATAAGTAGCTGTACGACTCCTTCTTAATCGGTCCACAGTACTCACTGGATTTCGGCAGTGCCCCCATAGATTCTTTAGTGAGTCTCAGCTCCTTGTTTGAGAATCTCCTGATTTCGTCTATCTTTCTCAAGGGCTCTAACTCCTCGGGTTCTTTCATATTCACCCTCATCGGTTTGCTTTGCTGCATATCTAGCAGCGCTAGCAAGAGTAAGGCTTTCGCTCGCTCATCGCCTTCCCTCAGCATCTTAACACAAGTGTTCAATGCAGGTACTGAAATCTGCTCTATCATGAATCGAATGAAACAGAGAGCGTCTCTCCGCTTTGCACACGCTACTGCTGCTCCCTTTTGGACTATCAGATCGCTCAGGTTTGTCATAAGGAAAAACTTCTCTTCTTTTGACCTCTTCCTTTCTTCTGAATCATACTCTTCGCGAGTTAGTCCCATCATGCACCAGGCAAACCCCAGTTGTAACTCTGTTCATATGTAAGGTACTGCCATGAGAGCGTGTATTCTTGGCGCAGTCCTCATCTCTTCTTCGAAGTACCGTAACACCACTGCTTTCCATGGAAGGCTCACCAACTGCTCCATCGTTTCTGCCTGTATCTCAGACGACGCTAAAGTTCCGTACGCCTTCTGCTTGAGGGTGGTGCCTTGCAACATTGTCTCCAGATAACCCTCCATGGCACTCTTGTCTTCCAGAGCCCTCACATACCCTCTAGTCGAGTTTCGGTACTCCAACATTTCCATGTATCCACCCGCAGGTTCATCTATTGACACAGCCTCCGATACTGTCAGTCGGTTATATTCCACTGGTACTAGTTGTCCTGCGACATTTCCCTTTCCGTGATTCATGGGTGAGGGCTTAAAGTCTTTTATTGTGCTTTCTCCACATTGGCTGAGTATTTCCATTTCTAAGGTTGCTCCAGTTAGAATGCGGTCACTTCTTTTGGTTTTTTAACCTGTTGACTTTATTCCCGCCATGAGAATGGGTGGCACCATCGCTATATCAGTCAACATTTTATCTGTGCCAGGCAATTGAAAATCCCCTTGTCCCAAATCCATGACCTCTTCGAGTCGTTTCCTTTTTGCTGAATTGAAAGCTTTCATCAATATCTCCGAATCCACCTTCGTCTTTTCTAGTCTCCTCGGCATCACTCTGCTGCCTAACTTCATTTTCATCGCATTGATCTTATCAATCACCAATTTCGATCGCATCGTTCCTCTCCTGGTTCTTGACAGATACACCACCTCTCCTTTATCGTCCTGCGGTGTCATCTTGATGGGAGAATTCGCTTCACTTTCATCAGTGGCTGAGTCAATCAACAACTCACTCAATCTCCCTTCACACTCATCAAGCTTGTCAAGGACTTCTCGCATCAAGGGTCGGTTGAGACCTGTTTTCAGAATGGACTGGGTCCCATAGCTCTGAACCACTGTCCAGACTTCTTCCATGAACGCCACTCTGTCCAATCTGCATCCCGTCCTACTTTCATGGTCTCGGTGATGTACTTCCCATTTTCCTTCGGGCAACGTTCTCAAGAAAGGTACTCTGGCTGAGCCCTCTATTCTTCTTCTTCTAGGCGATTCCATGAGGATTCTTTGTTCGTTATTTCTTGAATTGCCAGGAGAGCTGCTCTCCGGCAAATTCCGTTTCATTTCCATAAACGCTGACGGAGGCTCAAGTGTCGAAATGCCTTCATCCGCTGGCTGATGAAGGCATATTCGTCTCCAACGTATCCGCGTTGTTCTCAAGATCACTGAAGATATTGAAATCCAGGCTGGATACTCCTCCTGTCGATGCCCTGTCGTCTTCCCCACCAGCTTGACTTGCATCTTGTTGCATGGTTTCTTCCTCCCTGTCCGTCATCTCCTTCTGACATATCTTTCTTTGAGCTCGATGGTCCTTGTTTATCATTGTCGGTTCCTTCCGGAAACTTCGGTATGATCAATGTACCGGCCGATCTATCTTCCTCTTCTCCATGGACCACTTTGATTTCCTCGCAGCCGAAGGGTGCTAGGAAGGTTCTCCTTCGCAGCGTTCCGACTACCGTCAACTCCGGTTTCACACTAGTCAGGATCAAGGAGGCTTCAGGCAGTTCGGTCCTGCCTCTCATTTTCATAGGCGCCAAGCCTAATCCCGCCCATTCCTCATCAAGTCTTCCAGGCTTGGGAGTCGCGGCGTTGCTCATTCGCCTTCTTGTCGCTTGATCCGTATAGGCAAATTGTGTGTACTGTAACACAGCGGCATTTCTTCCCACAAAGTATGTATCCATCGTTGCTATGAAATTCCCTATTCTCCTTTCATTGGTTTCGAATGCTCTCAACCTAGGAGTTTGTACCACGGAGACTGCTCCGAGCAACATATTTTTTATCAGAGGGAATTCAGGGATTGCCTCCGGCAGCTTCTCGTAATCACCCCAGTCCTTCGTCTCTTCTCTCACTTTATGATATGCTGCAGTGAGACGAGGCACTCTGGTTATCTCACCAATCGTTTTATCATAAGGTCTCAGATTCCAAAGCTTCGGAAACACTTCGATGTGTCCTCTTTCTACTTCTCCCATGTGATCACGGAAGTGACCGTCAAAATTGATGACTGTCATCTCTGGTTCTGATATTTTCGCAAATAACAGATCTTCACTCATGAGCTCCCGCAATGTGAGCTGCTCACACCAGTTCAGTGCACTACCGTCCACTGCTGATATGAGGTTCAGGTGCAGCACCGACCTCCTATACGCCTCCACTTTAACGTCAGGGAACGCAAACATGACTGCTGGTCCGTAGATCACTGTCACAAACTCCGTGACTCCTCTGATCAGTGCTAAGGGATCGGTTCTCATAGCTAAGCTCAGATCAGTTAACAGGGGCATGCCTCCAACATGACGTCTTCTCTTTCGATAGTCTCATCTTCTCCCGTTCCAAAGCGATTTTGTTGTAAGAGATATTGGATAAGAGTGTGTCTCATGTCTCTTATACTTTTTCTTCATATCTAAATTCCTCACTCTCTCTCTCATCTGCTCTGGAAACGTGTCAATTTCATTAGTCCTCCCAAGTTTCCGTGGGTAATCGCTTTCAGTGTTAGAAGTCCATCTAACCGCAGGTTCAGGATTCCTTCGGTGAGCAGCATCGCCGGTCCTTTCACGAAACTCTCTGCTCCAAACGTCACGAACAAGGCTATTAGTTCCAATATTGACACTTCCACTACTGCTTGGAGGAATTCCTTAATCAAGTAATGAGAGACTTTCGGGTAGACTTTTGCCAAGAAGGACGCGGTACATCCGGCTCCCAAATCTTCCAGCATGCTGTCTGTCCGTTCAAAGCCTTCCTGTCCCTTCACTTCCTGGGTCCAGAAGGTTTCCAGGGTAATCTGACACATTCTGTTTACAAACTCAGCAGTCTTTTCTTCGGCATTTTCCGCCAGGTTCACCTCCTTTAACATGTAGGCATGGATCTTCGTGATCATCACAGGGCCTTGCTCAAAAGCATCTGCACCCAATGCCGCTACTCGAGGGTTTAGGTGTAGCCACTGGTTGGCTTCCGGCTTGGTTCTCAAAACATCGCCTCCAAATGAGCTCTAGTCTCTAGTGAATTTTTCCTTCTCGTGTTTTCACCTGTCACTTCCATTGCTCGGAACCGTAAGTCGCTGGACATCGCTACGATCACTCGATGGTCGTCGTCTATTCCCGGCTTAGGCTTGAGTTGTCGACTGAAATTGGACAGTTCCAACCCCAGCACTTCGTCCAACACCAACATGTGCCGCGCATGGTCCTTGAATCCTCTCATCGCGTTCGAGATATCTGACCACACTGCAGGTAGTTCAGCCCTGAGTGGCCTCAGGATCTCCATCTCTATCATGCGATTTGGGGCTGATATGATCACATCATATTTTCTTTCCGAAAGCAAGGTCACAATCGCATACACGAATTTCAGTCCATCCGGAAGATGTGCATACCCCGGAAACAACGCGAATACTACTCTCGGTGTCACTTTGGTGAACGACCCCTCCTTCGTCGCATCCACCACTTCACCCATCGACTCAAGGATATCTTTTATCGCTGGCAACACAGCATTCTCTGCCGTTGTAGGATCTCTGAGTCTGCTCAGAAAACCTCTACTGTGTAGATGGTCATGGATGTCAGCAAACACGATCGTAATTGGGTTCATGTCCGTCTGCCTTTGTACCCCTATAGCCAGAGATACCGATTGCAGTAGGTCCAGGTCGACCGCTGCCAACATTATGACGTCCGGCCAAAACAAAGACTTGGAGGTGTACACGAACTCTGAATTCGCTACTATCATAATCTTGGCCTTCCTCATTTCTGCTTTGTCATAGGCGGCGAAGATGGTCTCATCTTTCTTCATCGCTTTCAATCCGCCGTATCTTTGGACATCACCATCTTGATTCACTAATTTTTGGTATATTCTTTCCTTCACATGACCAGGGGGTGAGCTTACTTGCCTGAACATCTTCACATGTTTCCGATCGGCGCCCATGTCACTAGAAATCTTCCAGGTCTCTCTTCTCGATTCCTTTCATCATGATTCAATCTCACATCTTGCAATGGTCTCGCGTTCACTGGTCCCATTGTGTTTTTAGAGGGCAGTCCCTCTAGGTCAGCAAGTCTCAAGGCCGTCGTGGAGCTGAAATTCATACTAGCGGCTATCAACCAGTCTACGCCGGTTATCGAGTACAGTCTGCTGACGGATAGCGTCGCTCCATTCAGCATCCTCCTTGCATCTTCGATGAAGCTTACCCTCTGGAGATCCAGCTTCATTAGTTCGTCTTTGTATACATGCCAGGGAGATGGTATGGGTCTCGACCACATCAACGAGCCTCTGCCCGGGCGTCTCTCCTCTCGACTGGTACTTGTCGTCTCCGATCTCGTGTCCGATCTAGACGTGCTGGCTGTCTCTTCGATTGGATTGACAGGTCCTATTCTTCTCCTAGGATGGATGGTCCTCCTCATCGGCGCTTCTCCCAATCGATCCTGTACGTCTGTCCTTTGACCTGATTCGCTGGAGCTCTGTTGTCTGTAGTTCGTGACAGCTGGGACCGTCCCCAAGCGTGTTTCCAGGCTAGGAGGCACACAGGTAGTAATCACCGCGTCACTCGCTGTTCCTTCTTCCTTCAGCACTCCTGTGTCAAAGAGTTCCGCCTCTAGTTCGTCCAACCGCTCTCGGAAGACTCTATTCAACCAAGCCTGTCCCTCGATACTATCGAAGTGGATGCCGTCCGTGGTCAGTCTGGCATGATCCATAGCTCTCAACTCATGTTCGATGTCCATGAGGATCATTCTTCCGGCATTCCGACTTGCGAGATTCCTCAAGATGTTATTCCACCTGACGACTCCTTCGTTGTGCCTTCTCCCTGCTGCTGTCAAGCTCCTCGTGTTCATTGGCACAGTGCAAACGGTCAGTACCGCGCAATTGAATTTCTGCCAGAGGGTAGTAAACAAACACACCATCATTGATTCCCATAGTGCTTCCTGCTCATCTGAACCTCAGGAGATGTCATTCGTTCCAACCAGGATCATCACATTGGGGATCCTCCCTGGATTCATCAGTTCCACCATTCGATATAACTGGGCTATCGTCGCGCCTCCAAAGGCCATCACCGTGGTGACCCACGAGGTCCTCAAGTTCGATAGTACTCTGACCAAGCTGTCTACCAGTATCAGATGTGATGTCCCCAGTGGTGGTTGCTGCAGGTTTACTGCCGGGTTCCAAGTCGCTCGATTGAAACAAGCTCTCGGATTTGTCTCCGGAACTCCCGTTAAATTATATTTCAATTGATTGTTCTTTTGTACGTCTATTACACGAGACACTTTCTTCGCGGGCACCTTCTGTATTCTTCTCTCTGGGGCCTTCGAGCTCCCCATGAGTGGCGTCACGTCACTTATCCCCTGTCTGATCATGGCCTGGATGGCCTGGGAGAGTCGTACTCTGTCCGTGTCGTCGATCGTTCCATAGGTCACCCCGGAACCTGGCGCATTCTTGTTGGCGACCAGTCGTCCAGCTGTCTCTATCAGCTTCCTCGCCGTTTTTTCCACGACGGGGTCACCCAAGGTGTCACTAGGGTCCGGGTTCGTTACTCGATCTGTCTCTGTCGGGAGCCGCGTCTCCGTTGTTTGACTCATTTCTCGAGGCGTCAAGAGCTCCATCGGGGACTGCCCACGAGGAATATTCCTTGCAGGTATCACTTTCTCCACGGCCGTTGTCAACGCCATCTGTTCCGATCGCTCTTTGTAGTTCTGCCTCAAGTGCTCAATTTCTTGACCCTGCTTTTTGTTGCAGTCTTCGATCAATCTTCTCCACATGTCCCGATCGTCCTCCAACTTGAGCATGCTTTTGGTCATCTCGTCCAGCTCCTTTTTCGTCCTTTCCAGTTCATCCTTCATCCCATCCAGATCTTGCATGGTTCGGTTCGTCTGAACCTTCTGTCCTACTTTCGCCCTCTTTGGTGGCACAGCTGCTCTCAGTGGTGAACCAGACGAGGCAGCCTCGCTGTTCATCTCCTGATGCATTCTCGTCAGCCCAGGTTTGGGCTTGGAGGGCATAGGCATTTCACCTGGCTGGTAAGTCCTAGAACTTCCCAATCCAGGTTAATTCGCCAAGTCACTCCCTGAGAGAGCCCCGTTTCTCCACCTCATCACTCTCATGTTCTAGTACTCCCCTCTCTCCATATGCTGCCATCAACAGGACTTCCGTGGGGCGGTCCCCACGGTTGTCATGCCCCAAGATGTTGATCAGGGCGGTCAGCAACATGACTACCTCAGGGTCCTCCAGAGCGAAGTCTCGATCCATCAGCCGACGATAGATCGCATCTATCATCGGTCCTACATATGCCTCTGCCAGGTCCATCAATTCATCCAGGTTGAAATTGTCCTTAAGGTTCTTCAGATTTGATTTGATTCGATTCAAAGGTTTGACTCAAGTGAGTAATTAAATGATCAATCAGGATCTCGAAGAGAAGTCACAAATATCACACTTGTCAGTTGCACCTTAACGGATATCGTTAAAACTCGCTTAAAAACAGTTCAGATAAAAATATATTTATCCTAAAATTTATTAAAATCAATCGGTCTCTAAAATTTGGGAATTCGACCTAAGATTGGACAGTCCAAACTTTATATCTATTCCTAAGATCGTCATTCAGTTGTTCATGGTCACTAACCCCTTCTTACCCAAGAGCTTAATAACATAACACCTAACATAACATAGCACACATATCACACATTACATACAACTTAGTCTTTAGCCTAACACCCTCTCGCACGTCAATCAGCCTATACTTAAGTAATATTTCTTATGTAAGTATACTTGTATATTAGTATCCGAGAATATCACGTGTACAAGCGCGTACAATTCCCGAGGATGCAGTGGTCCTCTGTTTGGATCGTACACTAGAAACGAGAGCTCCTTCACGTCCATTTCCACGAGGAAGTCCCTCAGCCTCGTCAAAGACAAGACTAGGTTCTCTGGAACCACGTGCTGCTTCTCCGTCGCCCTCGTTACCAAGAAGCATAGGTATTTTCCCGGTATCTGCGACGCCGCCGGAGGTAAGGCCGCTTCGCCCCCTATCCCTGGTCTTTGCTTCCAAAGGAATTCCACGTTTTTGTATTCTCTTTTAAAGTCTGCCGCTAACGCAGTCCTAAAACTCATGTCTGCTGTGATTGCTATCGCACATGTTCTATTTGTGAGTATGAAATCACTGTCTGTTAGTATTATGTTACTTGAATATTCATTTGGTAAGTTGAAATATGACTCAACTACCCTACCTATGTTAGTTTTCTTAGGTTCTTCGCCTGTTTCTGCTTCTAAATCTCCTCTTTCTCTTGCTATTCTTAATTTTTTATTATCAAGTTTTCAGTGTGGGTAAGTACTACCCCCATTCCCCGGACAAAAATCTCCATCGACCCACCCGTCGATCGCATACCGGGTATCAAGTCGAGGTTAGATGCTGGAATGAGTAGTCGTCCTTCCTGGGCAGCCCAGGAAGGATCATCTCGTTCGGTCTTGATGTATTTCATGCTTTCACGATCTACGTCTTGAATCATGACGCTGGTCTCCTCAGGGTTCGAGGTCATTTCGTTCAGCCACTCTAAGACACGCATGTTCGTCAAGTCTTGTTCATATGACTGCTGTTGCTCGTCGCCAAGTTCTACCTCGGGTTTCGACCGGTCGTCGACCCACTCATCATCGTGATCATCGACTATGTCAATGTCTTGTGACACAATTATTTCTTCTATACCCACTAATTCCTCAACTATCTTCTTCAGATCTATCCTATCCACTACAAAGTCGTCACCGTAAGGATTTTATCTCTTTCTGGGTCTTGTCCCGTCCTTCTGACGAGTCTGTATCGTGAACGGAAGATCCGGTTCCAAGATCTTGGGAACCTCTATCTGTTCGGGATCCTGCCAATCCTCCTCTGCGTAGTGTAAGGTTTCATCGTCCGCTTCGATCACCTCGTTTGGATCCAGGTCCAGCGGTGTATCCGTTCCTTCCTCCACGACTTCGTTACCATCATTCTTCTCCCTGGTGCCCTTCTCGTTGACCTCATAAGCAGGATCCATCAATAGATAATCCCCTTCTTCCATGTCTGCAGGTATACACCAGTCTTTTGTCGATGGATTGTGTGGCTTAATGTTCTCGTAGTGGGCGGCTCGACCAGTACTCAGTCTATAAAAGCGTCCCTCCTGGTGCACCTCTGTAATCATGAAGGGTCCCCTCCACTTTTTTAGGAGCTTTTTCGTCCCTTTCGGTGGTATAACGTTCTGAAATACCCATACGTAGTCTCCCACCGAGTAAGCTTTTGCACTAGCTGCTTTCTTGTCGAATCTTCTCCTCTGCCTTGCCTGTGCTTGCTGAGTATTTCGTCTACACAAATCGTTCAACTCCTGTTGGCGTCTGATCTCATCCCTCACGTAGACCTGTGGAGACGTTTTCTTTCCCTCATATTCTGGGTAGAAAAAGGTTAAGGGTAAAGACTTTTCGTGTCCAGTTAGCATCATGTGTGGACTGACTCCGGTGGTGGAGTGTTGCGTGCTGTTATATGCTCCCATCACCTGCGGAAGGTATCTGTCCCAATCGGTCATGTACCTGGAACAATATACTCTCAGCATCGACACTAACGTCCTATTCTGTCTTTCCACTAAGCCATTCGTCTGAGGGTGGTATGTCGTGGAGTGAGCCTGAGCAACCTGTGAGCGTCTCATAAGCTCTTTCGTAAGCTCTCCTACGAAATCTGTTCCATTATCCGATTGAAACGTCATCGGACAACCATGTCTCGCTATCCACGTATTGATCAGGTGGTCGCATGTCTCTTCCGCCGAGGCAGTTATGCAGGGCACGGCCTCTGCATACTTGGTAAAATGATCTATCATGACCAACACCTGATTATAACCATTGTCTGTCATGCATATCTTTTGGTGATCTATCTGCACCACCTCGTTGACTTCAGACGACTCGATCGATTGTAAAGGTAATCGCAACTTCCTTGAGTCCTTAACCTGTTGGCATGACAGACATGCTATTACCCAATTCTCGCATGCCTTTTTCATCCCAGGCCACTCAAAGCGCTTCAGGATCCTCTGATATACTTTTTCGATCCCCTGATGGCTCTACTGATAATTTGACCTGAATAATAGTTCTGTCTGATAGAGTTGCGGTAACACTATCGCGTTACACTTGTACAGGAATTTGTCTTCTTCTCTTGTCTTGCAAGCCACGATCTTGTCCTTGTTCAGATATAACATTTCCTCTTTCTGCATAAAGTCTCAGAATACGGTAACTGTCTTCCTCCAGGTCTCCTTTGTCCGGAGCACCATTTTCGATCCACCTTTTCAGGTTGCTTGTCATGCGATCATTTCTCTGCGCCCTTAGAAGATCCGAGAGTCTGTATCTCGCCTTCAAGTACGTCTTCATGACCCTCATCTGACTATTCAGCTCATTGGGCTGGTGTGTGTCTTCTTCCATCTTAACGCACCAAATCTTCGCCAACGGCTGTGTTTCTTGTTTAAACGGCTGAAGATCATTCCTGACTACCCTTTCTGTGGCAACAGACTTATCGAACGTTTCGATACCGCTATTGTCTCCAAATCATCCGCTGCGTTGTCAAAGACTCTTTCGCTTGGTATAAGGTAGCGATCGCTGTCAGGATCCTGGTACACCTCTCCGTCCAGATCCCTTGCCCGAGTTTCCACTAGTAGTGTGTGGATCGCTAGTTCGGACAGTTCTGATCCCGAGCTCGAGTTTCTGTCTGAATAGGTGTCCACTCCTGAGTTTCGGGAATTGTCACCTGTTGACGAGGTTGTGCTTGAGTCTGCACGCTCCTCCAGATCATGTCTGTGCCTTCTTCGCATCCATCTGAAATCCCCGGACAAAACCTTGTTCTCTAGGTCCTGTTTCTCGTCAGGAATTTTTTCGTCTATCTCAGACTCCCCGGACAAACTTTCTTGTCCTTGTATTGATCTTGTGCTCGCTGGTTCTTCTCATCATTCGTCTCCCCGGACAAATAGTCTTGCAGCAGGTTTTGTTCTACCTTCTCACCTTCTTTATTCTGGTCCACAAAGGTGACGGTTTTCCTTCGCGTACTGCTCCCCTGTTCCTTCTGTCCGTAAGAAGTACTGGTTAAAACCTCGTGTGGTATTGAGGATACTAGTTGCTGAACTATTGTCCTACAATCCCTCTCGTTCTCCTCGTGCTGTCGTCTGGACGGCATGATCTTCACCCTTCGCCCTGATTGTTAGTGATGCCACTGCTGCTGTCCACTCGGGGTCGTCTCTGGTCACTTCTCTTTCTAACAATCCACCCAGCATCCGCATCACTTGCGGTGTGACCTGCACCGTTTTATCCAATAATGAGAGGCTGTTTATGTTCATTCGAGAGAGTTATTGTTGGACCAGGTTTGAGCGCAGCAACAGATCCAAGGGGACCGGGTCCTCCTTGGATAGGATCTTTATCTCGGCTGCTTTCTCTACAGGTAACTCAGGATGCCCTGGAATTGGCTGTCCAGACTTATCCAACCATCTCGTTAAGGGAAGCGCTTCATAAGTTTCTTTGTCCAGAAACGAGAAACCCTCCTTTATTTCTGCTGATTGGCCTGCTTCTGCTCCAATCTTTCATAGAACTCAGTTTTCTTACTGAGGTTATCAGCATTCTGGTGTTAATCACGCATCCTGTGTTCGATTATCATATGGTAGCCATCCAATCTTACTATCCATCTACCAATATAACTCTAATCCATCGAGTAGGTCTTCAACCAGGATAACGCTCTGTTGTCCACGCGTAACTTGAAGGGAGCGCTCCCCAAGTATGCACGGTACTTTTCCAAGAAAGTGACTACTGCAAACATTTCTGCTTTTGGTGAGCCATATTTAATCTCTGTGTCACTCAAGACCTTGCTGTCATATGCAATGGGACGGATAACCGTTCTTCCATTCCATTCTTTCTCTTGATGCAGTATTCCTGAAATGGCTACTACCGATGCGTCTGTATCAAGAACATTCATGCCCTTTTCTGTAGGCGTGCCTTGCACTGGCGCTTCGCACAGTTCCCGCTTTATGTTCTCGAAGGCAACTTGTGCTTCATCGTTCCATTCGAACTTTTTCCCTTTGTTGCGCATTAGCTTCTGCATCGGATATACTTTGTCCGCATATCCTTTTATGAACTCCCGGTAATAATTGGCACCCCCTAGGAAGCTCAGGAGCTGTGTGTCCGTTCTGGGAGCCTTCCATGTCAACACTGCTTCCACTGCTTCCGGGTCCGGCCTCACACCATGCCTGTCCACCATCCTTCCCAGGTATTTAACCGAATCCCTAAGGATTTCGCATTTCGATGGTTTGCACTTCAAGCCTGCTCTTTTCATGCATCCAAAGACCTCATCGAGTCTATCAATGTGGTCTTCCAGGGTCGGTGTCGCTATGACTACGTCATCCACGTAACACATCACGAGATTCCCGTACTTCTTGGTCACTCTCGTCAAAGCCTGAGCCATCAGTCTTTGAAAATTGGCCGTTGCATTGCACAAGCCGAAGGGCATCCTCTTCCACTGGTACAATCCCAATTCACACGCGAGTCCGGTTCTCTCTCTATCCTTCTTCCGCAGAGGGACTTGCCAGAAGGCAGAACCCAAGTCCAATATGGTGAAGAACTTGGCATCCCCAGGCTTAGAGAGGCTCTCGTCTATTCGCGGTATCGGGTACGCATCTTTTATCGTTACCGCGTTCAAGTAACGAAAGTCGCAACAAAACCTAAGCTGCCCCCTTTCTTTTTCGCCATTACTACTCCGCACGCCCATGGCGATTTCGAGGGTTCTATCATGTCGTATTCAAGCAACATTTCTATTTCCGCTCGGCACGCTTCCGATTTGTGTGGCGTCATTCGCCTTGCGCCTTCCGTATGGGGAACGGCGCCCTCTTCAAGTTCGATTTCATGTTCGACAAAATTACAGCAACCGATATCCGCCTTATGTTTTGAAAATACGTCTGCGTTCCGATTTAGGAGGTCCCGCAATTTTTCGAAATCTCCCTCACCTATTTTCCCTTTTAAATGTTCTACCTCTGGCAAAACCGGTTTGTCAGATTCTAGTTCATATGACGAGGGGCGTTCCGGAAAATTCGAGCAGTTTGATAAGCTGTCGTCCGTTTCGGATTTCATTGAAAACAATTTATGAATAGATTTTAATTCATTAATCCTCTTTAAAATTTTATCTTTATTGGCATGGTAAGGACAGTCTTTCACACTATGTTTCTTCAATTTGTTTTGTGTCTCCTCATAGTCGATCCTCATCGGCAAAGCGTAGCCAAGCTTCTTTCCACGCTGGATTGAAACCGTGGTGTCCAGTGTGTTCAATAACACACTGACACACAGTCCGTTTTGCGTTACCGAGAAGCTCCGGCCTAAAATCACCGAACTCTGACTATTTGGATTCGGTACTAAGCAAACCTGTTTACTATCACTTAACGAATTCAAGTTTCTCATTCTAAAAACTGCCACCACAGCTTGTCCTGGCTGTAGTTTTACTTTTCTATCTAAAAAAATTGGTCCTTGTTCTCGTCTGTTATTATCCTATTAATTGGTCTCTTAACATACTTTCGCTCCGGGTTTCTAATCCGTATCAGACCGTTGTTCAAGTCAATCATCACGTCAAAATTCCTGACAAAACCTCTGCCCAAGATGAATTGGTCGGCGTCGTCCAAATTCTCTACTACCAGGAAGCTCATCCAAAGATCCCGTCCTCCCATGTGGAGGACCGTTCTTGGTGTTCTTCCGGCTACATAAATAGCTCCTCGATTGGCGGCGGCCAGTCGGAGATTCGTTGGAATTAGACTTCCCTCGTGAAGCCCATTCTTTCTCAAGTTTTTATCGGCATCACACTCACTACCGCTCCTGTGTCCAGAAGCCCTCTGACTCCGATTTTTGTTCCGTTGGTGTCGAGCAGATGTGCGGTCACATCTGCTTCATACCCAATGTGTACTGCATCTTGTTCCATCATGGCGTCATGGCCTATCCTGCGGACTTTGAGTTCCTCCTAACCCAAATAGATCTGCCCCATTTGGTCATCATCTGTTGTTACGTAAATCCTAGTGTATATACTGATTCCATCCACGTTCAGCATCACTTGATACGGCCTATAGACCTCCAGGTAGCGTCCATGAAGTTTCTTCATGCGAGGGCCACCCGTTGTTAGTAGTGCTCGAACAGCTCTGGACTCAGTGCGTGGCTCCACCTGCCTCAGATAATCTGCATATGTGTCCAAATGCATCAAAGTGAAATCGGATGGTTCACTCAGATTTCTGATTACCTGATGTCCGGCCACTGAGATTATCGACTGTATCTTGCTTCGTTGTGGAAAATTGCCGAACCTCTGACCGGAGATCACATTTTGTTTCATGCTCAAACTGATTGGTGCTTTAGTTTCTTCGAACTCCGTTGCTTCGAAGGTATTCAGTTGCTCCTGTAGTTTCTCATTCTCCAGTTCAAGTTTCACTTTTTGTTTGATCTCTTCCGTCACCAGTTCCTTCTGCACTCTATTGAGAGCATCCCTCGCGGCTGCCCTATAATCAATCTTGAAGTCATCGGCCGCAGTTGCTGGTTCCGGTTCACGTGTCTCTTCTGTTACCGCTTGCATTTTCTTTGCTGCCAGCTCTTGAGGTTTATCCTTTCTGCGTGCCTCCGCTTCACTCAACAGGCGAGCCTTGCTGGTTTTCACTCCTGACAAAGCTTCTTCATGTCTTGGATGCTTGATGTCTGCCACTGCATCCCAGAGTTGCGGACAATCTGACTTAAAATGACCTCCCAAGTTGCAAAAGAAACACCTCGGGCCGAATTTTGCAATTACTCCTCTCATGAAATCCTCATGGTCCAGTTCTGACGCATCTTCGTCCTCGAGGCTAAAACCTATTGCTTTCATGCCTTGTTTGTAAGTTGGGCATGCTGACACATGATGGTCCGTTGAACTGCAATTGGCACAAGAGCGTCTCTTGTCCATATCATCCCTCGGTTTGTACTAGTTGTTCGTTTGGTTTGCCGGTCCGCTGTTAAAATTGCCATAATTGTTCTTGTAGTATCCAGATCTCGAAGGAGGTTTCAACAAAAGATATTCTTTTGACTTGAGCCTCAACTCCTCAGGTGTTGGCGCATTGGTTGATAGTGGTGTGTAATGCGTTGCTAGTATTGTTCGAAGTTCATCATTCTTCACACCATCAATGAATTTTGAGGCTACTGCCAGGTTCATCCTTCGGTTTGACTCATCCGGTTGGCTGCGTCTTCTCAGCATTTCCAAATCATCGGGAAACTTGTCTATCGTTTCATCTTCTCGTTGCCTCCGTTTCTCGAAGCGCATCATCGCTTGGTGCCCCTGCATTCCTGATCCAAAACGGTTTAACAAGATTTCGAAGATTTTCTCGGCTGTGTCACGCTGATATTGCTGCTTGGCCATGACACAGTTCAGGGCTGTCCCTTCCAAGTTACTGGTGAGCGCACTGCATTCCTGTCTCTCCGACAAGTCCTCTTCCTCGAAATGCAGTTTCATTACCTCTATCCAGGTATCAATACAGCCATCAGATTCGTCTTTGTAGCATCTTGGTTTCTTAAAGACTCTTCTGGACTTTTCACTGCGTTCATTGGTTCTGGATAACCTTGTAAGGAATGTCTCCAAAGACCTGTTTAGGGGTTCAAAGGCTGTGGCCATTGCCGTAGCTTCCCTTGAGTGCCCCGCCTGAGTGTCCTCACACCTTGTCAAAAGCTCTGTATTCGGTGCATCCCTGCAATCCGAATTGCCGTGAGTGTTTCCCCCTTGGCCCACATGACTCCTCGCATGTCCTCTGTTACCGGAATCACTTCTCCCAGTCGCATGTGTAATTGCGTTGGTCGTTCATTAGAGGTCTGTCTGTTCCCCGTTGAACTTGCTCTACTATACGGGCCACATGTTCTATTATCCCTTGTGGCATAGCCTGATGAACTGCCCCTGCCTCTAGTGGTTCCATATGTCATCCTCTTTTGATGGTCGTTGAAGTTCACCTTCGGCTCCCTGCTGGGACCTCTCGAGTTCGGTTCCCCTTCTTTTGGTCCACTCTTGCTGCTTAGTAGCCCGTCCAACGTATCCATGATAGACTGAGTTCGCCTCTCCATCATCGCGTCTATCTTTGTGTCAAGGGTCCCAAGAGACTGCTCTTGCTGAATTCTTAAATTCTCCATGTCGTCTCTTAAGCGTGACTCTCTCTGTTCCGCTTCTCTTGTCATTCGCGATAAGTTCTTCGCTACAGCTCGTCCGTTCTTTCTTTCAAGCGTTTTTCGCTCCTACCAGCTTCTTGTCTATTGCGGTTTATTTCTTCCCGCAGACTTTCTCTTTCATTGTGAACTGCTCTTTCTAGTTCACTCATTCTTATGGACACCTGTTCATTTTGTTCTCCTAAACTGTCCACTATGTTGTTCAAGGCTTCTTCTAGTGCTGCCCTGTTATCCACGAGTGGCGTCACTAGTGGCGGTCGTGTAACCCTGTCGGTCCCAGGTAGCTTCGTGCTGGTCGAGATTCGGGCCTTGACTCTCTGCCTCGACGTCTTTTCATTATCCACCTCAGGAACCGCCAATGCGTTGCCTAGCCCTCTGTTTCTACTCTCCCTAGGTTGCGGCTCTGAATTTGTCTCAATCGCGAAGCCTCTCGACTGGCCCGGTGTGTTTACCCCTTTGCTTATTGTTCTCACCACACCAAATTTGTCCATGGTTCCAGTCTCTCTTTCCGCGTATGCCTCATTCTCCTGGGTCGAACTATTGAGGCTGAATTGAGACCCAAAGTCCACTTGCTCTTCTTCGTCCTCTTCCTCCTGGGATTCACCTTTATTTCCTGTGCCTCCTCCCATGGTGAATGGAAAGATGTTTCCTAAGGTGTTCCTCATTCTTTCTGAGAACGATGATGACATTGTTTGTTTCTCAGTCCCGCCTGCCATCATAGTGTTGTCTGTTGGGGATCTTCTAGTTGCCGCTATTTCAGTTGAGATGTCGGACAGTTCCGACATCTCCTCTCGATCTAATGTCCCGGTGGAAGTGGCAAAATCATGGCCTTGTTCTACCGGAGTAGATTCACTCGCCAGCCTTCTGCCTCTCCTTTCCAGTCCATGTACTTCCTGGTTGTTATCCATGACCTGGTCCGTATTGACCTTCACTTCAAACAGTTCTTTTCGCTCTTCTGAGGTCTTCTGACTCCTCGTTTCAACCGTCTCCCCTTTGTCGGTCTGAAACCGTCTCCCCTTTGTCGGTCCGGGCTCGTTTGATCCAATCCACAAAAGGATCGGTCATTGTTTTTCTTTGCTTCTTAGGTATGAATTTCCTAGAGCTATTTCCTCGTTTAGATACCCTTGACTTGTCTAGACTCATTCTCAATTTGTCATTTCTTAATGCCTATACACTTAATTCGATTGCTAGTGACCTTATAGTTTGACTACTAATAATAATGACACAACACAATAAATTTCACAAGATTTTGTAAAATAGTGACCACGAATCCCTGTATGTTATCAGAGTACAGTTTTGTTTATAGATTATTCACACTAAACGATTATCGGTCGTAATTTGAGAACTAGCACAATATGATGTTAACAGTCAATTTAAAAGATAGTGTACTCACTACCCAATCGAGCACAGTTTATAATGATTTAAAATCAAAAACAAAAAAATATATAACGACAGAATATGAATACTTCTATATAAAAAAACGTATGTGTTTTGTACTTTTAGTCGGTCACAGTACAATAGTCGAACTTGTTTTTTTTTTAAAGAAAAAGCTTTCCCTGCTTGGTGCTGCACCAAACAGACAAAACTTTCAAGGCAGTAATTTTCTCAAGTGGGCGTCTAGTGCACCCACCGAGTACTGTGTTACCTATCTGCCTTCGGACTGCCCGAGCTAGACCTACTACAATCCTCAGGGCAGTCACTTTTCACAAAAACGTATTGGGTTTCAATCCACGCCAATGAATTACGCTCTTTTTAGTTTAGACTTAGTGTGGCGAATATCCGAGTTCGGACCTGTTTTGTTTTGGTCTGGTTTTTATTGAAAGGCAACTTACCAGTGCAGTCACTGATTCCTAGCCTGTCTGCTAATAACCTAATACCTCTCACTTTAGTCTTTCTTCCGTTTACCTAAGTCCTTTAATAAAATAATACCCCTCCGGATTGGAAAAAATAGGACCCTTCCGGACTAACAAAATTTAGACCCCTCCGGATTGGGACCCCTCTGAGTTAGTATATATAAGACCCCTCCGGATTGGAACCCCTCCAAATTAGCAAATATAAGACCCCTCCGGATTGGAACCCCTCCGAATTAGCAAATATAAGAACCCTCCGGATTGGGAGCCCTCTGGTTTGTAATAGTAGCTTTTCGGAGATTTCCTTCTTTCAACCTATGCCCCTCCGGATACGTTCTCCGATGCGATTTTGCTTTTTCAATTAACTAAGAAGGGTATGTAATGCCCTCCTAGACCATTCCGGATTGAAGTTAAGCCTCTTATTTGACAATTCACGCTAACGGTGAAGGGTCTTATCGCTAGCCTAACTTCGGTTCGATTAAGGTTTTCCTGTGCCTTTAGCCTTCCCTTTTCGTCTAGAACAGCCTAAAGTTACTTTATTCAACCGCTATTACCTTTTGGTAGGGGGGTAAGGGCTTTTCTAAAAGAAATTTATAAAACGTGAAGGGTCTACCCTCCCAAATTGGTGAATTTGCTAAAAACAATCTCAAAAACTTTTCACGCTTACTTTTTCAAAACATTTGTCCTTATCAGTAAGCTCAGCTAATTTCTGATCTATTGGTACCAAGGTTAACTGGATATGCCCAGTAGTTCCGAAGTTATTAACCAAAACGTCTTTTTTCTAAAGTCAAGAAATTTCTCTCTTATAGGTTCCGCCTAACTTTTTCCACAATTCTGTTCCTTTCGACCTAAAAATTATTGATCCGAGCTCAAACGGCCTATACTTTTTTAGTTCAATGCAAAACTAGAAACGCTTTACTTGAAAAAATTTGCGAAAAACTATGCTACCTGTACCCCTCCGGATTGATGAATCCACCAAATCAAACACGTTAAGTTCGATTTCTCTGCAACCCGGAAGGCTTTCGGGAAGCGGGTTTTAAAACTTGTAGATTCACTAGTGGACGTTGTCCGAACAACTATTTTTACTGTTCTAACTCAAAAATTTCAAAAAACTTTCTGAATTTATAGTGTTTCGTTTTCTCAAAAATCACGAAAATTCGGTTTTTGGTTCCAAAATAGTTCCAACCACTTCCGAACTAAACTTAACCGGTTCTATCTATTATGGTAGTGCAGTTACGATGTAACACACTACTTTAGCGCTTTTTTCCGTTTCAAAAAATGTCGATATCTCAAAAATCGCGACTTGTGGGGGGATCAAAATATCGCTATTTTGACCCTAAAAACCGGTCTGCTTTCTGTGTTTTTCACTGAAAAACGATATAGGAGTATTAATATAGGTTATATAAGTAATAATATTAGTAATACTATACCCCTCCGGGTTTGTTTATTATCCGAATTAACGTGCTTAACTCGGATATTCGCAGTTCGGTGAAGGGTCACTACAGTGCAGCACTGTCGAGCCCCCCACAGATCACTATCTTAATTTTTTGTACCAAAAGGGATACAAAACTTGTTAACGATAACCAATAGTCGATTGCTGTTGTCGTTGAGCCCCTTCTTGTTGCTCCTTGTACTGCTTGCCGGATCAGTCTTTTCCCAAGATCCTTCCGAATTGAGCGCAAATCAGCTGACCCTTCCGGATTGAGCGCAATTTATCATTAACGTGCTTAAATGCTCAAATAACCCTACAGTACAAGCCTCACAAACGGGCTTCAAAATTTATCGTAACGATCCTAACTGATATAAATGCCTGTAACAACAATATATCTATCAACAACAAACAGGAGGGTCGGATCACATCTTGTCTGGGGGGATGATTTCTACTGATTTTTTACGTTTTCACTGTTTTTGGTTTTTTCGGTTTTTTTTTTTTTTGTTTTTCTTGGGTACTATACTACTTTTTGTTTGGTTTTATATATATTTTTAAGTGTTTTTGCTCACAAACCTCTCAGGGGACGACGGGACCGCGAATCCCCCCACCCTTTCTGGTTCGTGAATTTTCGGTCTTAACTAGGTTAAAAAGCCTTCCGCGTTCCGAACTACCCTTCCACCCCGGCGGTTTAGGCCTATTAAGGGCGTTAATGTGATCATCCGCTCGGCGCGGAGTGCTCGTTAACGGTTCTGCCGGTCATGATGTTAAAAAAGAATAACACCCAGGAGCGCCATAAAAACATCTATGTAACATTCGCCCGGAAGATACATATCGACGGAAAATAAAACTAAGTCCTAAGACGGCTGGCTAACGTCTAAACAGAGCTTTATATGCTTTTAACCGTCTCTACCAAGCCAGTACTTTCGGTGGTCTTTCTAACATCGGGTCGACAAAAAACGTTACTGCTTTCGGCTTCGGTCAAAACACTCAAATTAACTTAATTACAAGCAGAAATAGTGAGCTAATGGCTGGGTCTCAGTATCCCCAGACCACGAGGTCACTCCTAAAAACAGGGCTACTACTACTTATTGAATTATTTTTGTTTTTGTTCAGTAGATAAAAATCATCATCTCCATCGAAGATGGATCAACCCTTTCCCCCAACTCCTAGCTTCTCATCTTAGTAGAATGAATTCAGATGTTGATTAAATTCAAATCAGGATATGACAGGTAAGCTAAAATTTTATATAAAACAATATCAGTTCCAGTCCCGAGACCCTCCGGATTCTTGAATCCAGGGAAGTAAGGCTCTTATTCTCCTTCCGGAAGGCTGGTTTTCCACCCTTCACCGTTGTTCGCAACGGTCTTGCAACTATTGTAGCGACACAATAGTTGCAACTCGGAGCGGTCTCTGCTACTTCTGCTTTTCTCCGATTCTGATTCTCAATTTTCTCGTTGTTGTCGTCGTCGCAACTATCGTTGTTGTGTTTTTCTTCGACTTTCTGCCAAAATGGCCGTTTCTGACGTTTCTCAGAAATATGACGTCATACTTCGAATTTTTAAAATTTCAAAATACCAGAATATCTTGACCTTCACCGTTTGACTAATCGTCCCAATAACGTCGTTAATCGCTTAAAACCGTCAATTCGGAAGGTTCGCTGCTAAATTTCCGAATCTGCTGAATCTGCATTTTGATCCATTCTGGTCGAATGTCACAACGGCGCAACCTTCCGGCGACACGGAAAAAGACGAAAAAAGGCCTTAGCAACAAGCAAATGCTGCGAAGGAGGGTCTAGATATTCCGAAAATTTGAATTTTTAAAATTTCGATTGACGGGCCATAATATCTGAGAAATACAAAAAGACGGCCATTTTGACTGGAAAAGACGAAAAACACAACAACGACAGAGATAGCAGAAAACAGTCGCACGAAAGAACGAAAGAAACGAAGCCTCTTATCGTGGCAATAACACACGATAAGAACCTTAGCAGTGGAAATTGGTGGAAAAGGAAGCTTCAGTGGGGAAGGAATATTCCACGGAACCCTCCCGTGCCACAAATTGGGAGAGATAACAGCGTTATCTCGGGCAGAACACGGGAGCGGAGGATTGGCCCCCCAGAGACTGTTGTATGAGATGGGACTATATAAAACTGACATTGTAGCTACTTGGATGTCGTCTGAATTAACACCGGTATTACTTGATATTTTAGAGTATGAGTAGCTAGAAAGAGGAAGGGGTCAATCTATCTCCAATAGATTTAATCTAGAACTGTCACACAAAAACACAATAAAATAAGTTGTTCGAGCCGTGTCTTTAATAGCAATCACGTAGTCTGAGGATCCGAGACTCAGCTATATGGTTGTGTTCGCATGTAAACGAAAGCTGATCAAAAATCGTTTGACTGATGGCCTAAAAATAGTAACTTTTTTCTTAGCCCTAAACAGACCAGAAAATCAACTGGCAATGTCGAGACGATGAAAAACGAGTAGGATTAAGGTAACTGACGCCTGCCAGTCGTTAATAGGTACTTTTTCTACGCTCCGTCGCTGTGTAGTGTTTGGGCGAATGTTACAGTCAATGTAAACTATGTCTACCTAATGACCCTTGTCCAGTTCAGCAGTCCAGTCGTCGAGCGCTTTGTAACATTCGTCTACTGCAGTCACACATCAGGGACACTATCTCTTGTGTTTTTCCACCTCAAATCAGTCGGAGCCAATTCGGTTCGCTTGTGACATGAGACTACGACCCGCTACTGCTTAAGGCTACTACCAAAATATCCCCCCACTCTAGAATTAAGAACGTCCCCATACTTAGGTCTCAAAATACCCAAAATACATGAACGCCGTTAAAAACCGGGTCGGAACAATCCGTTAAGTTATTTTTTATTAGACAGTGGAACTTTGATCCATTTCAGATGGATCAACCTAAAACTCGCCTTACCTCAACATAACAATCATAAAACACACTCTAGAATTTAAATTTGTACTCACATAGTAGCACGCTCAAGAACCAGGAAGTAAATAAGTCGGTAAACAACTCAAGAATCAATAAAGTAACTAAAATGAGTTTAATGTTAGTCAGTTTTAACAACAAGAACAAGTTTTTACTCTAGACTGCAAGTTCTCGTGAACCATTGGGACACTCTAGCTGTCCACCTTTCCACCGAAGGTTCACTCTGGTCCAGTTAATAATCGTATTCCAATCGCAACAATCCAGTTCGTGGGAATGCGCTCGTCTCTGTTTTAGATGGGACAGCTCTACTCTAGGTTATTGTTGCTATTGAAATTGCGAATAGCAATTTCCCACCGATTTTTCTAGCAACTTTCCCGCGATTGTTACTCAATTGTTCTGACTTCTCTTTTTCTGATTTTCAGTCATCGCGAGAAAATCGTGCATGACAGGCTCCATTCGAAATTTTGAAAAATAAAATTTCACTCCAAAATTAAGCGCTTTTTGCTTCTCTCAAGGTCAAACTTCCAAATATGACCGACTGGCACATACTCCCCGGACTCGAGATCGATGTCCTCATCGCGTGCTGTCTTCTGCCAGTGAGTCCCAGAAAACCGAGTGTTGCTCAAGATACAGTGCCAGTGGTCATTTACAGAAGTTTGCAGCAGACTTAAGCTTATCTACACCCCAAAATTCACAGCCATGTAAAATTTTCACGCTATTGCTAAACAGCAATCAAAATCTGCACACACCTGCACCCTTGAATTCTCGCTTTTCAAGCCAATCATTTAAAATTTCTTTTGTCCTATTCAATCAGGAAATTGTCATGCAGCATTTCGATTTATATAATAAATATAGTATATTAGTAACAATATTTGCTTTGTTAAAATTTCTTTTTCGTGAATCCAAGTTTCACTCGGATCCACGCTCAAGCCCCCCTTCCCTCTCAAGACTCAAGATCCATCCGATTTGCCCATTCATCTCGCACTCTTCGCCTTGGAGGTACTGCACCCTGAAGTACTAGATACGGCAAACTGTCTCAACAGTTCCTCTTCATCATCGGAGCTAATCACAATCTCCTCCCAAGCCTTCAGCTGTTCATAGGATCGCATCCATTCTCTTTGCTCTTGCAACCTCTTTGCCTGGTTGGGTAGTGCCTTCACCCTAGCTTCTCGGTTCAAACAAAAGGAGTTGTGCAGGCTCAAGCTCACGTTCTTCGCCAGGTCCTCCTCTAGTATCGATTCCCTCGCTTTGGTATTGTCTCTAGACATCTTACCCACTCTTTTCCATCCTGTCGTGATCGCATTACGATGGGTTAGCAGGGGTCTCTTGAAAGCTTCCGGCCCAATCTCGGCCTGGAACTGTCGATACTCCTTTTGATGTTTTCTCATGTGATCTTTCGTTGTCATGTACAGCCAAGACGTCAGTGTCGCCCGAAACCACGGAAAGTACCTCAAGCGGCTCCATACGTGTCTGACTTCCGTCGGTATGGCGAATACTTTGCACGCAGTCTCAAACAACTCGAGTCTCCTGCTGTAGTCTATCGCGTATATTGACTCAGCCGTTGGCGTCGTCGCCTCCCGATACTTCGTTATATTCTTTTCTATCCATCTCAGAGCTAACATCGTACTCACTACTAAGAGCGTCACCTTCTGTCGGTGATCCGGTAGTCCGATCGACCGAATCTCTTCCACATCCCACACCAGGCAAAGGTTCTTGTGATCTGGATACCACACAGTTTGTGCCAAACAGTGGCATGGGCATTCCCCATGGGAGATCTCAATGCTCCTGAGATTACGCTCCCCTGAGGCTTCCAAGAGAGGCTCAAGCTCCATCATTTTCTCATGCATCGTGTCGTTATCTTCCAGGTTTGGAGCACTTCCCACAGGTTTTCCGATCACGTTTTATCTCTCGTGATCGCTTGTGTTTTCTCTCTCCAACTTCAGAAGTTCTTCTCCCCAGATTTCACTCAAGTCATCTCTCAATTCTTTTGGTACTGTCCCTCTGATTTTTCTCAACAACTTGTGCGAGTGATGCGATATCCGAGCCAACCTCACGCACTTGGGCACTGAGAAGGCCTTGTCCACCAGTATTCTCTGGCTGGACACTTCCACCATCGCCATGTGCAGCGGGTAGTGGCTTCCGCACAAGTTGGCCATCATTGACCCTATCAGCGATTTCGCGTTCAAGGGCAAGCCATAAGCTTCGCTCATGGGAAATCCCATTTCCGCCTCAAGACCAACCTTCCAGCTCCGGATGTGTTTTTGAGTCACCTGCAACACCCCGGGCCATGATTCTACGCTCAACGCCGTCACTAAATGATGTTCAGATTCTAGTCTCTCCAGTGCCTGCAGACCACACATTCTCGAGAAGAATCCGAGAGCTGTCGCTATATTCACCGTGGTTCTCGCGTAACATTCCGCTACTATTTGCACTTCACTTTTCTCCCTTTCTGTGATGTCTTCGAACCAAGTGACCAGGTCTTCTTTTTGAAATGACAGTATTCTGACGCATGACCATCCATCGCAGGTGTGCTCTCCGTTCCCACACGTCGAATCCAGACAGCTACCCGGCTCCAATTTCTTTGCTGACCCGGGATTGCTCGTCTTTTCGCTTGGCTCTTGCATCTGAGGCGTGATTAGTTTATGCAGCACACTCAACTTTGCCAGATATTCATCTTCCGTTGGTGCTAACCTCACTCGCTCGGTGGTTTCCTCGATTAGACTCGCGTGGGGATGTGGACACCAGGAGGGTCTTAGTAGCTTCCATACCGATCCCAAATTCGTGGTTAACAAGCCATTTCCACCGCCCATGTTCACTTCAACTCTCTTGTTTGAGCGCGGTATGCTTACCACCTCTGGTGTTTTCTCAAGAATCAGGCCCAGGCTCGGCCCCTCTTTTTCCACCGCGTCTATTTCCATTATTCTCTCTGTCCAAAACTTCAGTAGCTCCGCTACCTCATGGTTTCTGTGGGCTCCTCCAGCTTCCGAGTCTAAGAAGGGATTGTAGGCTATTCCCATCACTCCAGACACATATTGGTATTCCCCCTTCTCGCTGAGCCTCGAGTACTGCTCTGACGAGGCCAGGTTACGGTGAACATCATGTTCTTCCTCGAACTTCTTATTAGAGAACCTCCGTACCTCGTCTAGCTTTCTATGGTTCTCTAAGGATAGTCTGGAACCATCTTCCTTCTCTATTCCTGTACTCTGATATACGTTCAAGATGATCGTTGAGACTCTTTTTTCCATGGTTTTACTTCCGCTTGCTCTCTGGTGGCATGCCAGGATGGTGCTATCAGACATCATTGACATTATCCATCTCAAGAAACATGTGGCATCTTTTCTTCTAGCCAGGCTCAAGCCTGAATTGTCCCTGGCCACGTGTTGCATCAGTGCCTGATACACCTCTAGCTTCTTGCTTCCCAACTTCAGCCTGTCATACGAGGTCAATGTCTCCAACTCTATTCCCACCAGACTCCAGGTGAACATTAATTGTCCCGCAGTTCTAACGAAGGGATTCGCCATTAATGGCGGTGCTGATGAGGGTGTCCTCATTGCCTCTTCAAAATGATCCTTCAACAAACTCTGCCAGGACCTCTTCAGATGATTTGCCATTTCTATCTTATTAACCTCGGCTTTTTGCTGGGTGGCCCAATTGCGTCGCTTGCGAGCTACTCCACTGTCCAACTTCTTCAAGCAGTCCTCCATTTCCTTCAATGTTTCGAGGGCCACCCACCACGTCCGGGAAGTGTTCCTCGTCTTGTTCCTCTCCAATGGATCACTCGTCCCCTGTTTGCCCATGTCCTGATGTGCCTTCGAGATCCATTCTTTGCCGACATCCACTTCCCCTACCTGTCCGTTCGTTGAACCTCTCTTCACGTTTATCTTCTGAGGCTTGAAGTCTTCTTCCGACGTCGAACTGGCGGAAACCTCTATCTCCTTTTCTATTTCAAGTGGTCTCCTGAGCTCCGAGCTGTTCTTGTATGCCGCCGTCTTGCATCGAGCCAAAACGATGGGCGCCGTCTCTCTCAAGTTTCCTTCCGAAACGGCATCCACTGAAGGACTACCCAATCCTTCCACTTCTCTCTTCCTCTTGCGAGTCTTCACATCTCTGCTTGAGGGTGTTGTGGCTATCATCACTGATTCGACCTCTCCATCCACTCCTCCAACTCTTGCCTCCCCCCTGCTCGAGCCTTAAGGATATTAGTACTTTTAATCATATTACTAGTCCCAACCTTATCCCTTTTTTTATCATCAACTATTTTATCTACAGTTTTTTGTTTCAGAGTAGAGCTGTCCTCACATTTTTCTTCTCTAGCCTTCGATCGTGAGTTCCTCAGCTCCACTAGCTTGTTCAGCAGCTCTTTTCTTGCTTTCTCGTCCAGGCCCGCTCCTATCAGGAGCGGTTCCCCAAACCTCACTACTGTGTCCCACAGTTCCTTCTTGAACTTGTCCAGCGTCGTCTCGCTGCCCACTTCTTGATTGAATTCTTCTAGGAACTCCTGCCAAGCATCGTCCTTAAGAGATCCCAGGAACATGTCCCTGTTCCCTTCGAACGTGTTCTTCTCCCTTTCCTCCGAGCTCAAGAGCAACATCCCCATATTGAAGGTCTCACCTGCCAATGGCAATTCCAGGTTCTTCCTGGGGGACGGATTCAGAGGTGGGGTGGCAGTATCTGCCCAATTCTCCTCGCTCAAGTCTTTCAACAGCTCTTGAGTGGTGAGCTCCTCCCCTGATGGCCCTGGTTCAGGCGTGTTCCCTATCTCCATGTCTTCTCCAGCTTCACTGAGAGTTTCATCCATACTCTCTTCCTCTGATTCATTTCTCCTTCTCTCGAGAATTCTTTTGAATCGGTCCTCAACGGGTCCACTCCTCTTGTCTCCAGGCGTGTCCACTGACAGTGGTGATGGTGTCGTAGGATCCAGCTTTTTGTATTCCGTCAGTGCTACATGCAGTTGACCTGCTGCATCTAGTTCTGTTCCCCCCTGTCTCACTTCCACCTGTTCCAAGCCATAGGGTGCCTTATATTTTCTCGTGGCAAATTTCATGTCGTCCACCAATGCGACGTGCCCCTCCATCACGATCATCCTGCCATCATCCCATATGGGTAGCATGTTCTCAAGTCCCTCCTTCTCAAGAGTTCTCAAGACCTTCCGCACCTCAAATCCGGGGGGCTGCGAACCTCTACTCTTTTTCGCTTGCGTCGTCCACGAATTTACCTTCGTCTCGCTGGTATGGAAGTAAACCGCCGCCGTGTAGCCGCTGAACAGGGGGTCCCAGCCATCCGTGAAATGCTTCTGCATTTCCTCCGTCGTCATCTTTGCCATTACGGAGGGAACTACCAAGGGACTGTTCATTCCCAAGGTCATCCTCCTGACTGTCGGGAACTCAGGCATGGTGGCTGGGAGGATTTCTTTCTCCATTATGGCCTCCAGCTCCCTCTTAACTAGTGCAAAGCACTCCTTCCAGGCGGGGATTCTCAAGACTTCTCGTCCGTCGGCCGTCAATGGGTTTAAGTTCCAAAACTTGGGATACATTTCAATGGGGCCCTCTCGCTTGCCTCCCATTCTACATTGCATTTGTCCCCTGAAGTTGCACACTATCAGCTCGGCATCTTTCACTTTTCCAAAGAGTACCGTGTTGCTCATACACGCTCTGAGCACCTCTTGCTGACACCAATTCAGCGCTGTACCATCCAGTACACTGATGAGACTCAAGTGCGTCACCGAGTGACGATACGTTGTCACCAGGGGATCTGGAAACGCGTACGTCACTGCTGGACCATAAATGCAGGTCACAACCTCCTCTAGACCCCGGATTATCCCCATTGGGTCCGACCTCATTGCCAGGCATAGGTCCGTCAACAGAGGCATCCCTCTGTTCGTCTTCCTCCATTCTTCTCTCGAGGTTGGATTCTCATCTTCACCCGTCATGTGCCGATTTTGCATCATGAGGTATTGTACTAGCAACGTCTTCAACCCTGCGGCACACTTGTAGGAGCTGGTTTCAATGCTCGTGTGGACTCTCCCCATAGACAGAGGCTCTCCATATTCCATTAATCGATGAAACGACACCAATTCCCCATGGGTCAAGAGTACTAGTGCCAGGTACCCATCAACTCGAAGTGTCTCCACTCCTCGACTAAACATGTATGCTGGGCCCATGTTGAACAAGTATCTGGGGTAGACCAAATACAGGGCCAAGAGCAGGCTGATGGGCATGCCCAGTATCTCCTGTACGAAGGCTCCAAAGATAGTCGCCGTGGTACCGAATATTCCTGCCAAGAATTCCTTCTCCCAGCAAGGACTCAAGAACTTGAGAATCTCGTAATCTCTCCTAGTCTTCAGTTCGCCTTTGGCGTGCTCTCTCCAGAACCCTCCAATCGTCACTTCATTGGCGGCCGAGACAAATCTAGCCACCGTCATGTCTCTTACTTCAGCTAGCTCCAGTTGCTTCTCTAGAAAACTCCAGACTTGTTTTACGAGGGGTGGTGCTTCCTCCCTCGTCTTGTTCGTGACGTTCTCCAGCCTTGGTGTCAGGAATGGCCACCAGCCATTCTCTTGAGTCAAGCGATATTTCATCGACTCTAACTGTTTTTCCGTCTCGACCACATTTCTTCTCTCGTTGCTGGGACCTCTAGACCTGCTGGTGGAATTTGTGACTTTCACATCCATACTCCGAAATCACAAGCTGGCCGTCAACTGGCTTATCGCCGGGTGATCGTCCCCGATGACTGGGCTGAACTTCAGTTGTCTAGCAAAGTTCGATATCTCCAGCAAGAGTACCTCATCCAATACGATCAGGACATCGGCTAGTCCGTAAAAGCCCCTCAGTGCATGAGATATGTCAGCCCATGCCGCCGCCAATTCTGATTTGTAAAGCCTCAGGTTCGATGGCTCCAACTCTCGATTGGGGGCTGCCATCAGAATCCGCCATTCACTCCCTTCTGCTATTAGGATCAAGACCGCGTACACGAATTGTAGGGCGGGTGGCATATTCGCGTATCCAGGGGATGTGGTGAACACCACCTTCGTCTTAGACCCAAACCTCGAGGCTACATTCTCTTGTACTTCATTCATCGCCGCAAACAACGCCTGAATGGCCTCCCATATCTTCCTCGATGTCGGAACCTCATTGCCCTTCAGTTGCTCAAGAAGTCCCATCGCGTGCAGGTGATCATTCATTCCTGCAAACAATAGCAGCTCAGGTTCACAGGGCATTTCCGACTTTATTGACACCACCAGAGTCAACATCTGGTTCAATTCGGCTCCTGGCAAAGTGTATATCAGAGTCTCCGGCCAGAACAACTTGGGAGACGTTCCTTCGAAGTCCGATCCCGCCACAATGACCACTCTCGCAGCAGCTGGATCTGCTCTATCATAAACTGCCAAGGTCTTGGCCAGTTGGGTGCTGCCACAGGGCTTCCCGTACCTGGGATCTTCCGCCAATTTCGAGCCTTCGTAAGCGGCATCAGGCAATTCCATTCCCCCCGGATTGAGTAGCTTGTCTACCACCTTTAACTGTGCCGGGGTTGCCAACCTGATCCTGGCGATGCTAGTTCGGTGCTTGGGAGGTTCTGCTATAAGTCCAGGACTCCCCAACAGCTTGAGAGGTCTGTAGTTAATGGGTCCCATGATCGCTTTTGTGGGAATTCCAGTCAGGTCTGTGGTCTCCATCAACTTCGCTCTCGAGAAGTGCGCCTCATGAGCTTTCAACCAGTCCACGCAATGATGTCTATTCAAATCCTCGTGCGATACTCGTTCGATCCCCAGGGTTTCCGCCAATTCTCGCCTGCATTCCAAACTCTCTAGATCCAGTTCCTTCACCTTCTCAGGATATCTCAAGCGAGCGGTCTCCATAGACTTCTTTTCCCTCCTGCCCTCTGCCACTACCACAGAGGATATCGCCGAGCCTGGGGGTGTTGATGACGCTACCTCCTCAGACTCCATTGGCGTGGCACTCTGCAATCGGGTCTGATTGCTCCTTGAACTGTCTCTAGTATCAACTCTCGTTCCCAAGCGACCAGCCAAGGCCCTCGAGGCAAGGAATGGTGGGTTCGGAGGTGGTCCTAAAGTGAATTGGGCTGTCTCCAGCAGATCCGCCTCTAGCGTGTTTATGTGTTCCTGGAAGACATCGTTCAGCCACTCCGCTCCACTTGGCCTATCGAAATGGATTCCATCTTTAGAGGTGTCTTCAGGGAATCCCTTTTTCTCCATACGTTCCGCTACGTCCAACAGTCTGACAGGAAGCACACTCTTTCGGTGTATCTCTCGGATCACCTTGTTCAGGTTCCGCACCTTCTCGTTCATCTCGAAGGCGTGCTGATCAAACATCATGTTGTAGGGGACCGTGCATACCGTCAGCAGGATGGGGTCCATCTGGATCCTCAGTTCCTCAAGAAGGCAGCTCATCTTGTCGTACAGCCTCATTATTTTCCTCGCTTCTCCCCTTGACACGTCGTTGGTCCCAATCATCAGGGTCACCGTGTAAACTTTGGTCATCCCTAGCATGTCCAGGGTTGCCAACATCTGTGGCGTAGCAGCTCCAGCGAAACTCAAGACTCCTGTCTGCCAATGTGACTGAATCTGGGTCAACACCCGCACCAGGCTGTCCCCTATAATTAGGTGAACTGCACCCTCTGGCACACGAGGTGGCGCTAGATACTCCACCCAGGCTGCGTCATGGAAGCAGTCCCTCCTGGCTCCCTGTTCCGCACTCCAGTCCAGCCGATTATGCCTGTGGTAGCTCCCCTCTGTATTTTTCTTATAGCTTGCGATCACGACGCTCCTGACCGGCTGTTCCCTCCAAGTTGGGGGAAGCTCTGGCCTTGTCGATCTTTCACGACTCTTCTGCTGCAATTTCTCGCCTAGCTCCTTCAGGCGCGATGAGGCGCCACTCACCTGACTGCCACTCGAGGTCGAGGTTGGGGTATATCCCGGTAGCACCACATCCATCAGTGGGCGTACAGGTTGTGTCTCTAGGCTGCGCAAGGAAGGCGTCACGTCATTCGGTATCCAGACTTCCAACCCTTCACTCATGTGTTCTCTGGCCTCGCGGTCAAGGTTGAACCGTCCTCTAGCCCTGGGAGCTTCATCCACCTCCATGCGCGACTCTGGCCTCGAGCTGGTCACCACTCGTTCGTTTGGCCTGGCTCCCTTCTGTGCGTCAAGCTCGCGTTGTCGCTGTTCTATTTTTTCCAACTCCGACTTCAGTTGATCACGATTCGCGACGTTCTCCCGCACCCTTAGTTCCTGCTGATCTTCAGCTCTTAGCATCTCAAGTAACTTCAGAGTCTGATCTCGCTCGTCGACTGCCTGGTCTCTCTCCAGCTGAATCTTCTCCCGATCCAGCTTCGCCTGATCCCGATCGAGGTTCGCTTTATTCCTTTCCTTCTGCGCCTTCTCGAGCTCTTTCTTTAGAACACCCAGATCCTGTTGCGCTCGCGACATCGACGGCACCTTACTCGAGATCTGGCCTGTGGATCTTGCTGTTGGCCTCGTTGGTAGCGGGAATTCTCCTGCGCCGTGTTCGATGTTGTTACTCAGGCCAGGATTTCTTGCCAAGTCAAAGCCCCTTACTCCTCCATCCACATTCCAAGACAACCATCTGGTCTGTTCTTGGTTTGATATACCCTCGGTGGTGTAGCCGACCATCAAGACAGCCTCCGTCGCAGACTCCCTGCACTCACCCTGGTCCTCCAACTGGAGGATTGCATTCAGCATCACCGCCATTCTCTCGTCTATCTGGGTGTAGTCCAGGTCCCTCAGGCGTCTGTACAGCTCATCAAGAGTGGGCTTCTTCAGGGCCGCGGGCATGGATCTCCAGAATCGGTCTGCCATTCTTTGTAACTTCGGGATGTATGTAGGTAGATGTTAACGAGCTCAAGAATTACCTTACCAACTCAAGAATTACCTTACCAACTCAAGTATTACCCAACTCAAGAATTCTTTAGAAATGCTCTCTTGCAAGTATCTGCTGTAGGTGCGGATTATCGCGTGTTCAATCAAGATTTTCTCTTTCTGTTTCTCGCTTGAGTGTAGTTGGATCTTCAACTTTGTTTTTCAAACTTGATCTGAAAACAGAAAGCACATTAAAACTTAGCATGTCACGTTCCTAACCTAGAGACCCCCCTTCTACCCATATGGTTAAAATCTTATCATTCTCATATCACTTAAAACAATTCGATTGGATTTCCCTTAAAAACATGCAGATTCAATTTATGTTTTAGCACCGTTAATTCTTTTTTTAAAATTCAATTGTCATGCCAATCACCTCTTAAGATCCCTTTACCTGTGCCGCACCCCAGTACCTAACTCAAGACTCCTCCTTCACACCCGATTCGATACCTCCATGTACCCGACTCAAGCGATGCTCAAGTAGTATTTCTTGTGAAGATACACCATTATCTCAGTTTCTGCAAAGACTACGTGTAGGATAGCGTACAATTCCCTCGAGCTCAGTTTGCCCCTGTTTGGGTCGTACACCGGCATCGAGACTTCTGCTATCCCTCTTTCAATCATGAAGTCTCGTAATCTTGTCAGTGCCAATATCACGTGTTCGGGATCAATTGTGTTCCTGTCGTTGACCCTCGTTACTAGGAAGCACAGATATTTGCCCGGGACTTGTGCCACTGACGGTGGAAGCGCTGCCATGCCTCCCAGTCCTGGCCTCTGTCTGAACAGAAACTCTACATTCTGGTACTCTCTTTTGAACTCAGCTTCCAATCTTGATTTGAAACTCATGTCCGCCGTGATGCAGATCGCGCTGGTCCTGTTTGACAGGATGAAGTCGCTATCCGTTATCATGATGTTCTCTGAGTATTCATTGGGTATTTCGAATTTCGTTTTGAAATTCCGACCTATGGTAGGCTCTGGTTCTTCTTCCTCCAGTTCCAATCCGCTTGTTTCCCTCACTTCCTTGAGCTTCTTTATCATCAAATTTTCGGTGTGGGTAAGTCCTACTCCCACTCCCCGGACAAAAATATTTATCGACGTCCCCGTCGATGTTGTCGGGTCTGAATTGTCCTTAGGAATGTCCAGTGGCCTGTCTGTTGCTGTCCATCCGAAAAGAGGGTCCTCTGTCTTTATGTAATTTGCTGCTGATACATCGACTTGCTGAATGCTTTGTCCTTCGCTGCTCCCGTTTTTGACATCACGCATCCACTCTAGAATCCTCAAGTTCGTGTTCTCCCTCCTTTCTATCTCACTCTGTTCGAGATCCGTCTCCAATTCTGGCGTCGAGTAATCATCCTGCGGATAATGTCCACCATCGTCAATGACCTGCCATTCCTCTCCGGCTTCCAGTTCGCCTGCACTTAGTAGTTCCTCGCCCAATTTGTCTGGCTGTATCTTATCGATCAAGAAGTCATCCCCGTACCTATTGTACCTCATGCCTGTGCGTTTACGATTGCCAGTCCTGGTTTCCGGTGGTGCTGGTCGATCCAGCTCCATCCACTTCGGTACCTCGTTTTGCTCTGGGTCGTTCCAGTCTTCTTCTACAAATGAACCTGCATCCGACTCCACTTCTATCTTTTCGTTGTCGTCCAAACTCAAGTTCTCATTACCATCATTTTTCTCTCTAGTGCCTTTCTCATTCACTTCACACGCTGGTTCCACCACCAGGTACTCAAGACCTTCCATGTCTTTTGGTAGGCACCAGTCCTCCGGGGACGGGACGTGAGGCTTCAGATTTTCGTAATGTGCTGCTCGCCCAGTACTCAAGCGATAGAACCGTCCTTGTTGATGTACTTCCGTTATCATGAACGGTCCTCTCCACTTCTTGAGTAGTTTCTTTGTTCCCTTGGGCGGTATGACATTTTGGAAGACCCACACGTATTGGCCCACTTCGTATGGCTTTGCTCGTAATATCTTTTCGTCATATTTCTTGCGTTGCCTCATTTGCGCTTGCGCCGTGTTTCTCCGGCATAGCTCGTTTAGCTCTTGTTGTCTTTTGATCGCTTCCTTCACGTATGCTTGAGGCGACGTCCTCTTCCCCTCGTACTCCGGGTAGAAGAATGTTAGAGGCATTGCCCTTTCCCTGCCCGTCAACATCATGAAAGGACTGATGCCTGTCGTTGAGTGCTGAGTACTGTTATAGGCTCCTACTACCTGTGGCAGATATTTGTCCCAGTCCGTCATGTATCTTGAGCAGTACACCCTTAGCATGTTGACCAGTGTCCTGTTCTGTCTCTCTACCAACCCATTGGTCTGTGGATGATAGGTCGTCGAGTGTGCTTGAGCAATGTGTGATCTCTTCATCAATTCTTTTGTCAAGTCCCCCACAAAAGCCTTGCCGTTGTCCGACTGGAAAGTCATTGGACAACCATACCTTGATATCCAATGGGTTATCAAGTGGTCACAAGTCTCCTCTGCCGAAGCTGTTTGACACGGCACCGCCTCTGCCAGCTTTGTGAAGTGATCAATTATGACCAGTATCTGGTTTTTCCCTGACTCCGTCATACAGATTTTCTGATGATCTATCTGCACCACTTCATTGAATTCCGAACTCTCGACAGACTTGAGGGGAAACTTCATCTTCCTTGGGTTTTTTACTTGAAGGCATGCTAGGCAGGCATTCACCCATCTATCGCAAGCTTTTCTCATTCCCGGCCAGTCAAACCTATGAAGTATCCTTTGTTGTACTTTATCTATCCCCTGGTGGCCCATCTGGTCGTGTGATCTGAAAAGCACCTCCGTTTGGTACAATTGTGGTAGTATGATGAGGTTGTGTTTGTGTAATATCTTTTCCTCATCTCTTCTCTTGCACGCTACCACCCCTTCAGCTGTGTGATAAAGTAAGTCTCTCTTTTCTTTGTAGAACTGGCTCAAGATCTTGTAGCTGTCTTCCTCAAGTTCCCCCTTCTCCTTGACTCCCGAATGGATCCATTTGGAGAGGTTACTTGTCATTTTGTCACTCTTCTGGGCCCTTATTAGGTCAGACAGCCTATATCTCGCCTTAACGTGCTCCTTTAGCGCCATGATCTGTCCATTCATCTCACCAGGGTTGTGGATGTCATCGCTCAGTTTCACACATATCATCCTTTTCACGATTTTCATGTCGTCTTCTGGTACCAGATTCGTTCTGACGTTTGAGTTGCACGATAGTTCCCTAAGTGGCTTTCTTGAAACCGCTATTTTCTCGAGCTCTTCACCACCTCGTACCTCTTGTATTTCCAGATTGTACGTTCCTGAAGATGGGTCCGTCTGTAATTCCCTGTCGTGTTGTCTTATCTTCTCTTCCGCCAGTATCATGCATAGACTGTCCTGGTCTTCGCTGCTCTCATCCGAGTCTTCATCCCATTCTTCACGCTCCCCGGACAATTTCCCTTCTCCGGTTTCTTCTTCCATGAATCTGGACCACTCCCCGGACTCTTGATCTAGTCCCAGGTGTTCAACTTCTTCTCTGAATGTCACTTTCTTACCCCTGACTTTTGTCTGCTCCAGAATATTTTCGGGGATTTTTTCAACTAGTGATCGCACAACATCCTTGCTATCAGTGACGCTTCCTTTTGAGAAGTCAGTATTGTTCACTGTTTCTTCTCTCCGAAGTATGGTTAGTTCCGGTGCCTCCTGACCTTTCCTTTGGATCACGGGCTTATCATCTGATAGTTTCTCAAGCAACCTCATTAAGTCTTCATCTATTCGGACCGTTCCCTCCTCTACCTGGATGAGATCATAACCTTTTGCCTTGAGCGTTTCCCTCACAATCTTGGACTTGAGCATTATTCCTATCGGAATCCCTCTGCTTTTCTTCAAGATGGTTTTTTCAAGAGGCTCTTTCGGCAATTCGGGATGATCTTCAATCGGTTTGCCTGATTTGTCCAGCCATCTCGTGAGTGGAAGACTGTCGTACGTTTCCTTGTCCATGAAGGAGAAGCCATCTTTGATCTCAGGTCTGTCCGCCTCTCTTTGTTCTTGTCTCTCGTAGAACTCCGTCTTCTTACTCAAGCTGTCAGCATTTTGATGTTTATCTCGTGTTCTGTGCTCAATTATCATGTTGTATCCGTCCAAGCGAACTATCCACCTCCCAATATAGCTCTGGTCCATTGAGTACGTTTTCAGCCAGCTTAGTGCTCGGTTGTCGACTCGCAGCTTGAAGGGCTCACTGCCTAGGTATGCTCTGTATTTTTCGACAAAGGTGACCACCGCGAACATCTCTGCTTTCGGTGCTCCGTACTTCATTTCTGTGTCACTTAGGACCTTGCTCCCGTATGCTATTGGTCTCAAGACTGTCTTCCCATTCCATTCTTGTTCTTGATGGAGAATCCCAGAAATCGCGACTACCGACGCATCCGTGTCCAGCACGTACATCCCCTTCTCAGTCGGCATACCCAGTACTGGTGCCTCACATAGCTCTTTCTTTATTCTCTGGAATGACTCTTCTGCCGCGTTGTTCCACGTGAACTTCTTGCCCTTGTGTCTCATTAATTGTTGCATCGGGTATACCTTGTCCGCATAGCCTTTGATGAATTCTCTATAATAGTTGGCGAAACCCAGGAAGCTCATCAGCTGGTGCTCTGTCTTCGGTGATTTCCAGGTTAGGACTGCTTCCACGGCGTCTGGATCAGGTCTGATACCGTGCTTGTCTACCATCCTGCCCAAGTATTTAATTGAGTCCTTGAGTATCTCGCACTTTGATGGTTTACACTTCAGCCCCGATCTTTTCATGCACGCGAACACCTCGTCAAGCCTCTCGATGTGGTCTTCTAGTGTTGGCGTTGCTATTACCACGTCGTCCACGTAGCACATTACCAGGTTACCATACTTCTTCGTCATGCCTATCAACGCGTGTGCCATCAGCCGCTGAAACGTGGCTGTTGCATTGCAGAGTCCAAACGGCATCCGTTTCCATTGAAACAGACCCAACTCGCAGGCGAACCCTGTCTTGTCCCTGTCTTGCTTCCTTAATGGTACCTGCCAAAAGGCCGAGCCTAAATAAAGAGTCGTAAAAAATTTCGCATCACCTAACTTCGAGAGGCTCTCATCAATTCTAGGTATGGGATAGGCATCCTTCACCGTGACGGAGTTCAGGTATCGAAAGTCACAACAGAACCTCAACTGGTCGCCTTTCTTTTTGGCCATCACTACTCCACACGCCCACGGTGACTTGGATGGTTCTATCATGTCATACTCTAGTAACGTTTCGATTTCTTTTCTACACGCGTCCGATTTGTGTGGGGTCATGCGCCTCGCCCCCTCCCTGTGTGGTACCGCGTTTTCCTCAAGTTCTATTTCATGTTCAACAAAATTACAACACCCGATATCCGCCTTATGCCTTGAAAAAACTTCCTCGTTCCGCTCTAGCACGTCTTTGATGGCTTCGAGCTGCTCATCTTTCAGTTTGCCCCTCAAATGTTCAATCTCCGGCAGAACCGGTTTATCAGTATGCATTTCATCTAGTGTGGGTCGCTCTGGAAAGTTTGAACAGCTCGAGAGCCCATCGTCCGTTTCTGACTTAAGTGATTTAATAAGACCTGAAGAATCTTTTATTTTCTGCAATCGTCTCAAGATACAAATTTTGTCCCTGTGATTGGGACAATCAACAACCTCATTTTGTTTTGAGTTTTCAATCGTTTCATATCGAGTTTTAACCGGTAAAGCATATCCCAGCTTCCTCCCTCTCTGTATCGTGATCGGTATATCAAGGGTATTCAACAAGACACTGACGCAGAGGCCGCTCTTCGTTATCGAAAATGATCTTACTAAAACAGCAGCGCTTTGACTATTAGGATTTGGAACTATACACACTTGCTTGTTGTCACTTAGTTCATTATAATTTTTCATCCTCAAGCTTACGATTGCCGCTTCATTAGCTTTTAGCCTAACTCTCCTACTCAAGAACACCGGTGCTTTGTTTTCATTTGCCATTATTAAATTTACCGGTTTGATTGCGTACCTCCTATCCGGGTTCCGTATCCTGAACATTGCATTATTTAGATCAATCGTTACGTCGAAATTCCTGATGAAGTCTCTATTCAGATTCATCTAGGTTTTCTACCACGATAAAGCTCATCCACAGGTTACGATCCCCCAAATTGAGGGCTATTATCGGCGTCCTGCCCAGCACCCGAAGGGCCCCTTTGTTTGCAGCTGACAGCCGTATTCTCGAGTCTATCAAGTCACCTTTGTCAAAGCCCATCTTTTCCCATGTTTCGATTGGTATGACGCTCAAGACTGCTCCCGTGTCAAGTAATCCACGCAACTGAGTCTTTTTGCCATTTATGTCTAGCACGTGCCCTGTCACATCTGCCTCCGTCCCGATGTGCATTGCATCTTCTTCAAGCATGGCGCAGTGTCCAATCGATCTTACTTTCAACTCTTCTTTCCCTACATAGATTTGCCCAATAAGGTCTTCGTCACATGTTATCATCGTCTTGGTATAGATGTTAATCCCATCTATATTTAGCATCACCTCGTGTGGACCATAAGCCTCCGTATATCTGTTTTCAACACGTACCGATTTGCTGCCCCCTCTCACGAGTAGTGCTCTCAGCGCTCTAGAAGTCGTTTGTGGGCTTATTCCACTCAAGTAGTCTGCATACACGTCAATGTGCATTATCGTCTGGTCGCTCGGCTCGCTCAAGTTTCTGGTTACTTCGTGGCCGCCCACTGTGATTATCGACATTATTCTCGCTCCGATTTTCGATATTCCAAAAGGTTTACCTGTCACCATTTTCACGGTGTTACAATTCCCGGTCTTTGTTGAGCCCGTTCTAGCCTCTGGTATTGAGTTCGATCCGGTTAATGCTTCGTTAAAATTCTGTCTTTCGATCTCCAACTTTAGTCGTTGCTCTATTTCTTTCGCAGCCAGATCCTGTTTCACTTTGGCAATTGCTTCCGTCGCCGCTTTCTCATAATTTATCTCTAGAGAGTTCACGGCCGTGGATTCTATCGCACCGTTAACATGTGTTACAGCTTTCACTGTCTTTATCGGCAATTCGGTGTTTGGTGCTCCTGAGTTCCTAGATTCAAACTCGTTTTGCCTGTTCCGTTGATTCTGCACCGCCGCTAATGCCAACTTATGTTTGGGGTGATTCTGGTCCTTGACCGCTTCCCAGAACAAGGGACAATCCATTCTGAAGGGCCCCTCCTGGTTACAGAAGAAGCATCTGGCGCCTATCTTGATGATTAAGCCATTATAGTACTCGTGTTCCTCCATCTGGCTCATATCCTCCTCATCCGGTGCATACCCTAGGCTCTTCATGCCTTGTTTGTACGTTGTGCAGTCAGCCACATGATGATCCGCTGACCCGCAGTTCGCGCATGATCTGCGCTTGTCCATATCATCTCTAGGTTTGTACCATGATGACCTCTGGGGTTGGCTTCCCCCTTGCGTGTTCCTGTTTTCTGAATATGAGTATTTCTTAGGTTTCATCAGCATATATTCTCTTGATTTTTGTCTCATTTCTTCTGGGGTGGGTGCGCTGTCCTTCGACAATGTGTAGTATGTTGCTAACATTGTCCTTAAGTCATCACTTTTTACCCCATCAATGAACTTCGAGGCAATGCTAAAGTTCCTTCTGTTTGTCGACTCCTCTGGGTCACTCCCCCTTCTCAAGCTCTCGAGGTCATCTAGGAACCGATCTATTGACTCGTCGTCCCTCTGCCTTCTCTTTTCAAATCGCATCATCGCTTGGTGACCCTTCATGCCTGGCCCGAATCGATTCAGCAATATCTCGAAGATCTTGTCCGCGGTGTCGCGTTCTTCTTCCTTCTTTGCGACCACGCATTTTAATGCCGTTCCTTCCAAGTTGCTCAGTATGGCTGTACATGCTTGTCTCTCGTCATTCAAGTTATCTTGCTCTAGATGTAATCTCATCACTTCCACCCAAGTGTCAATGCATCCATCGGAGTCATCTTTGAATTCTTTTGGCTTCTTGAATGTCTTTCTTGATTTTCCCTCTCTCCTGTCGCTCGAGTCAGTGTTCCTCGTGGCGAAGGCCTCTAGAGTCCTGTTCATCATCTCCCAAGTGCTGGCCCATGTCATAGCATCCGGTCCTGTGTTGCTGTTAGCTGTCGAATCTCCCGGACCAGTCGTTGTATTCGACGTTCCATTCTTCATTATTGTTTTCGCAGCTGTTGGTGCTATGCTCATCGCATCCCTGGTTATGGGCAACGGTGTCGATTGCCGTTTGTTCCTTTGTGGTTCTACAAAGTCAACTCTGGTGCCTTGCGTACGATCCGCTGCCGGTCTTTCTTGTGGAGTAGAACTTCTCAAGATTGCATCCAATTTCGCCTGTATTGCACACGAACTCTCGGCCTGACTCTTGCTCATTGTGTCCATTCTCCTTTCCAGGCTTCCTAATTGGCTGTTGACATCATCATATCGGTTCTTCAACTGTTGCATGTCTGTTTTGATGTTCTTTTCTCGTTCTTCATTGGTGGCTTCTACCTTATCTGACTTTTCCTTGAGTCTCTCATCTGTTGCCTTAGCTAGGTTAAAATAACTGTCTAGATACTCGTGCTTGTTGTATCTTAATTCTTTTTTTATCACCTCTCTATCTTCTTCACTGTGCTTCAGTCTTTTGTCAATCTGATTTAGTTTCGCCAACAAGTCACCCAGCTCAATGGTAGTCTCTTCATGGTCAGCTGTCGGTCTTTCTTTGGCCGTAGCCTTTACTTTAGCGTGTCCCTCTCTTAGGTTGGCTTCTGTCGTCTTCGTGCTCACTGTCCCAAATGTCCGTGCTCTTTCAGCTTTTGGTTCTTCAGTTACGTTTTCTTTCGTTTTTATTCCGACCATTATTGCCAACTTCTCCGTAAAAGATGTCCTTTTTACTTGAGAGTCTTCTTTCACCGTTTCTTCGGTGTTGCCTATTGCATCTTTCGCGTCGTCTATTGGGGAGAACTCTATGGGTTTCGGGTTTGGTTCTTCTGCATTGGGCATTGGAGTTGACTCCGTCGCCATTTTCCCTGTTTCATCCACACTTTGATCGGGTGTCTCTAGATCAATCTCGATGGTGGGTTCTACTCGCTCCCCTTCCGTGCCCTCTTTTGCCCTGTTCTCCGCTGTACTCCTTGTGCTGACCATGTTAACTGAAAAGTTCTTCTTTGTTATCTTTGGGCCCATTGATGTTGTTCCGCGCAGCGATGAATTATATTTCGTGTTTGATCCACTTGACCTTTTTTCGAGCACCGGTACCCTACTCCGTCTCATTATTTCTATTTACAATTGCTTATTTACAATTTTATTATATACACAATTCTATTCTAAGAGTAAAAAATTTTTGTGGTAACAAATTCTGTACAACGTGTTAAAAACCTTGTTCCGGTTCTCTTTCCAAAACCTCCGAAAAATTTTCCTTTAATGTGGTCCCAACCGTAATTGTTTCGATTAGTCTTATTCTGTCTTAAAACGCACACTTGTTGTAATTTTACTTCAATTTTTATACTGTCCCAAGATTTCCAATTACCGTCTCTACTCTTCTTTGTACCGTCCCAGGCTTCGTTCTACTGCCCCAAGACTGTTCGGTACTATCACAGTACTTTCCGCCAGTGTCCCAAGACCCTTGTCCCAAGACTACTGTCCCAAGACTAGTGTCCCAAGACTAGTGTCCCAAGACTAGTGTCCCAAGGCTAGTGTCCCAAGACTACTGTCCCCAGACTAGTGTCCCAAGGCTAGTGTCCCAAGACTACTGTCCCAAGACTAGTGTCCCAAGGCTGGTGTCCCAAGACTACTGTCCCAAGACTAGTGTCCCAAGGCTGGTGTCCCAAGACTACTGTCCCAAGACTAGTGTCCCAAGACTACTGTCCCAAGACTAGTGTCCCAAGGCTGGTGTCCCAAGACCCTGTCCCAAGACCCCTGTCCCAAGACCACTGTCCCAAGACCCTGTCCCAAGACCACTGTCCCAAGACCCTCGTCCCAAGACCCTGTCCCAAGACCCTTAACCAAAACCACTGTGCCAAGACCCTGTCCCAAGACCACTGTCCCAAGACCCTCGTCCCAAGACCCTGTCCCAAGACCCTTGTCCCAAGACCACTGTCCCAAGACCCTGTCCCAAGACCACTGTCCCAAGACCCTTGTCCCAAGACCCTGTCCCAAGACCACTGTCCCAAGACCCTGTCCCAAGACCCTTGTCCCAAGACTTCTTCGGTACTGTCCCAAGACTCGTCACGGAGTGTCTGGATATCGGATCTGTTTCTTCTTCGTTATAGGGTCTTCTTGATTCACCGTACCTTGTACCACCACTCAAGCTCTAGTAAAATTTCCCCAAAAACCCTCTCTTAAAAGCCAAATGCTGACCCCCCTTTCCTTTTTGGTTATCTCTATTTCAATGTTCCAAGCAACTTGAGACCAAAACCTGTGCGCAGGTATCTTGTGATCACCTGTTCGTATAAAACCAAACACGAATCCTCACCAAAATGCAACAAAAATCTAAGTAAGAAAAATAAAAAAAACAGAAAAATGAGCCCACCTGAAATTCAAAGGTGACTAATGTCTACCTTTCGTCAAAAAAAAATGTCTGGTACCTAATTGCCACGCGTTTTCCTAACCCCCACTAGTGATCTTATGGGGTATCACAAAAGCTATCTATATTCGGTCCCCCCTACCAAACCAACCAGCGTAGCAGTCTTAACTCGAGTTAAATTTTGGATATCCACCTATTATTACCAACGCGTGTTATGGCTAATGTAACTAAATCAACGATGTCGATTAATTAGTTACTCTAGTTTCCCCCTTTTTACAATTTGCAACCCGTCACCTCTAACCTAACCAGCCCCCCTTCCAACCTCCCCCCTTTCTAGCCCCCCTTCTTAAGCCTAAAAATTACCTTAAGCGCCGGGTGCTAGACCTCTCAAGAGAAAACCATAGACCTGTTTCCAGGCCTGCTTAAGTAAAAACGTTCCTCAAAACCGGGGGAATTTCGCTTATCCAATTTTACACTTATCTCCTATAATGTAATGTGGATTTTAACGATACCCGTTCTGCCCCACTTGAGAACTCGAGAACTGTCAAATCCTTCTTGGCTGCTTGACCACTCGACTGATCACCTGTTCCAGTCCAGTCTCCTATTGGTTCAGCTCAAGTGTTCCTGAACCAGTTTCCCACTCGGCTGGTCACCTCTTCCAGTCAAGTCTCCTATTGGTTCAGATCAAGTGCTCCTGAACAACCTTCCCACTCGGCTGGTCACCTCTTCCAGTCAAGTCGCTTATCTCCTTGTTGTCCAGCTAAGTTCCAAGCTATCTGAAAACCCTTGACAACGCCCCACACTCGGGCACTTTATTAAGGTTACTGGGCTAAATTGCTGGGTTGATTGAAACGATCGAACTTGTAAAACAGTATGGGTATACTGTTTAATTAATATAAAGGTTTGATCCAAATGATCCGGTATCAAAGTCACTGTCTTTTCGTTTTATGGTTTTTGTTCCTTTTTCTATACTTTTTTCTTGTTTTTGTTTCCCTAGTTACCCCCCTTTACTCGGTTAGCTAGACCTCGTTCGGAGAGCGTACCAGGAAGTTTTCTCAAGTTTTCTTAAAAAGCTATCACGGTACAACCGAATGGTTTACACGTTCCCGCTGAACCGTACCGCCGGTACTCTAGAATGGGCATTCAGCCCGAAGCTGTCTCAAGTGGGTTTGACTCCGTAGTCTTGATGTCGTAAACACCCAGGAGCGCCATAAAAACACTATGTAACATTCGTCTACTGCAGTCACACATGAGGCTTAAGAAAAATAGGCCCTATAACTATTGGCTCAAGAGTCAGGGACACTATCTCTTGTGTTTTTCCACCTCAAATCAGTCGGAGCCAATTCGGTTCGCTTGTGACATGAGACTACGACCCGCTACTGCTTAAGGCTACTACCAAAATATCCCCCCACTCTAGAATTAAGAACGTCCCCATACTTAGGTCTCAAAATACCCAAAATACATGAACGCCGTTAAAAACCGGGTCGGAACAATCCGTTAAGTTATTTTTTATTAGACAGTGGAACTTTGATCCATTTCAGATGGATCAACCTAAAACTCGCCTTACCTCAACATAACAATCATAAAACACACTCTAGAATTTAAATTTGTACTCACATAGTAGCACGCTCAAGAACCAGGAAGTAAATAAGTCGGTAAACAACTCAAGAATCAATAAAGTAACTAAAATGAGTTTAATGTTAGTCAGTTTTAACAACAAGAACAAGTTTTTACTCTAGACTGCAAGTTCTCGTGAACCATTGGGACACTCTAGCTGTCCACCTTTCCACCGAAGGTTCACTCTGGTCCAGTTAATAATAGTATTCCAATCGCAACAATCCAGTTCGTGGGAATGCGCTCGTCTCTGTTTTAGATGGGACAGCTCTACTCTAGGTTATTATTGCTATTGAAATTGCGAATAGCAATTTCCCACCGATTTTTCTAGCAACTTTCCCGCGATTGTTACTCAATTGTTCTGACTTCTCTTTTTCTGATTTTCAGTTATCGCGAGAAAATCGTGCATGACAGGCTCCATTCGAAATTTTGAAAAATAAAATTTCACTCCAAAATTAAGCG